>NW_022680508.1:125000-411196 GCF_009764315.1 Trachypithecus francoisi
GTCATGTAAATGGACTCATACAACATGTAGCCTTTTGAGGCTGACGATTCAGAATGTTCCAATGAGCATTTCCTTCTTCTAGATTTTTTAATTTCTTGGCATATAGTTGCTCATAGTGGCCCCAATGATCCTTTGAATTCTGCAGTATCAGTTGTAATGTCTTCAAGTTCTGATTTTATACATTTGGTTCACCTCCTTTTTTCTTAGTCTGTTAAAGGTTTGTTTACATTGTTTTTATTTTCAAAAAATGAACTTTTCATTTTGTTGGTCTTTTGTATTATTTTTTCATTTCATTTTATTTCTGCTCTGATCTTATTATTTCTTTTCTTCTACTAATTTTGGGCTTGGTTTGCTCTTGCTTTTATAGTTTCTTAAGCTGTTACATTAGGGTGTTTATTTGAACTTTTTCAACTTTTTTATGCAGGAACTTATTACTATAAACTTTCCTCTTAGTACTACTTTCACTGTATCCCCTAGGTTTTGGTACATTGTGTTTCTATTTTCATTTTCTCAAGAAATCTCAAATTTTCTTCTTAATATCTTCATTGACCCACTTGTCACTCAGGAGCATATTGTTTAATTTATTTGTGTTTGTATAGTTTTCAGAATTCCTCATGTTATTTATTTCTAGTTTTATTCCCTTATAGTCAGAGAAGATGCTTGATATTATTTCAGTGTTTTTCAATGTTTTAAGACTTGTTTTGTGATCTAACATATGTTCTGTCATTGAGAATAATCCATGTGCTGAGGAAACATAATGCATATTCTGCAGCCATTGGATGAAATTTTCTGTATATATCTATCAGATCCATTTGTTCTGTAGTGAAGATTAAGTTCAATTTTTTTAAAGACAGATCTTCCAGAAAGAAAATGAACAATGATGACAGTAGCTTGTTGACATCTCCAGCTATTAATATTATTGCGTTGGGACCTATCTCTCTCTTTAGCTCTAATATTTGCTTTATATGGCTGAGTGCTCCAGTGTTGGGTGCATATATATTTACACTTGTTATATCCTCTTGTTGAATTAGCCCCTTTATCATTGTATAGTGACCTGTCTCTTCTTACAGTTCTTGTCTTGAAATTTTGTCTGATATAAGATAGATACTGCTGCTCTTTTTGGTTTTCATTGCATGGAATATCTTCTTCCATTCCTTTTTTCAGTCTGTGTCTTTATATATGTCTCTTGTAGGCAGAAGGTAATTGTGTCTTGTTTTTTCATTCATACAACCACTCTATATCTTTTGATTGAGAGTTTAGTCTATTTACAATCAATGTTATTATTGATAATTAGAACTCACTCCTACTATTTTGTTACTTGTTTTCTAGGTTTTTTGTAGTCTTCTCTTCCTTCTTTCCTTCCTTCCTGTCTTCCTTTTAGTGAAGGTGGTTTCCTTGGTAGTGTGATTTAATTTCTTCCTTTTTATTTTTGTGTATCCACTGTATATTTTTTATCTGAGGCTACTATAAAACTTGCAAATACAATCTAATAGCTGAATATTTTAAGCTGATAAAAACTTAATACTGTTTCCATAAACAGACAAACAGAAAACTACTATAAACTCTACACCTTAAGTTTTGTCCTTGCTTTTTAACTTTCTGTTGTTTCTATTTCTATCTTATTGTAGTATCTATATCTGGAAAAGTTGTTGCAGTTATTATTTTTGATTGTCTCATCTCTTTGTCTTGCTTTTTAAAGTAAGAGTAGTTTACACACTACACTTATACTATTATAATATTCTGTGTGTCTTTGTACTTACTATTACCAGTGAGTTTGTATCTTCAGGTGGTTACTTATTGCATATTAACGTTTATCTCTCTGACTGAAGAACTCCATTTAGTATTCTTGTAGGACTGATCTAGTATAATAAAATCTCTCAGCTTTTGTTTTCCTGGGAAAGTATTTACCTTCATGTTTGAAGGATAGTTTCACTGGATATACTATTCTAGGGTAAAAGTATTTTTTTTCCTTCCACGTTAAGTACATCTTGCCACTCTCGCCTAGCCTGTAAGGTTTCCACTGAGAAGTCTGCTGCCAGACGCATTGAAGCTCCATTGTATGTTATTTGTGTCTTTTCTCTTGCTGCTTTTAGGATCCTTTCTTTATCCTTAACTTTTGGGAGTTTGATTATTAAATGTGTTGAGATGGTCTTCTTTGGGTTAGATCTCCTTGGTGTTCTATAACCTTCTTGTACTTGAATATTGATATCTTTCTCTAGGTTTGTGAAGTTGTCTGTTATCCCTTTGAATAAACCCCTAGCTCTATTTTGTTCTCTACCCCCTTTTCAAGGCCATAACTCTTAGATTTGATCTTTTGAGGTTATTTTCTAGATCTTGGAGACATGCTTTATTGTTTTCTATTCTTTTTCCTTTTGTCCCCTCTGACAGTATTTTCAATAGCCTCTCTTCAAGCTCACTAATTCCCCTTCTGTGTGATCAGTTTTCTGCTATTAAAATAATGCATCAAAATGCATTCTTCAGTATATCAATTGCATTTTGGCAAAAACACAATTGACAGAAATTCAAGCAAACCCCAGAATTTGTTTTCTATTATTTTAATCCCTTTGTTAAGTTCATTTGATAAAATTCTGAATTCCTTCTCTGTGTTATTGTGAATATCTCTGAGTTTCCTCAAAACAGCTATTTTGAATTCTCTGTCTGAAAAATCACTTATCTCTGTTTCTCAAGGATTGGTCCCTAGTGCCTTATTTATTTAGTTCATTTTGTGAGGTCATATTTTCCTGGGTGATCTGAATGCTTGTGCTCACATAATGACTGCACTCCCCTTCCTCCAAGCACACAGATTATCTTTCTGTGCCAAGTGCTCACCTCAGAGGATGGGGTAGGGGTGGTGTAGGTGATTCAAGACTGTCTTCTATCCTCTTCAGTGCTTCTTTCCTTAATATGTTATTTGTCAGTGTCTGCAAATTGATGAGTTAGGTATTTATTGTAGTCTTCACAGTCTGGGTTTTTTTTGTTTGTTTGTTTGTTTTGTTTTGTTTTGTTTTGTTTTTTGTACTCATTCTTCTTGAGAAGGTTTTCCAGGTATTTGAAAAGACTTGGATGTTGTAATCTAAGCCATACCTGCATTAGGTGACACCCAAGCCCAGTAATGCTTGGGTTCTTGAAGACTCACAGGATACCACCTTGGTGGTCTTGGATAAGATCCAGAAGAATTATTTGAATTACCAGGCAGACACAGACACTCTTGTTTTCTTCCCTTACTTTCTCCCAAACACAGACTCCTTCTCTGTGCTGAGCCACCTGGAGCTGGAGGTGGGGTGATACAAGCATCCCTGTGGCCACCCACAGTGACAGCACTGGATCAGACCTAAAGCCAGCACAGCACGATTCTCGCCCAAGGCTCACTGTAACCACTCCCTGGCTACCACCTGTATTCACTCAAAGCCCCAGGGCTCTACAATCACCAGGTGGTGAAGCTATCTAGGACTTTTTTCTTCCCTACAGGGTGATAAGTTACCCCAGGACTCAGGCAGGTCCGGAGATGCTGTTTGGGAACCAAGGAGTGGAGTCAAAAACCTTAGAAATCTACCTCGTGTTCTATTGTACTGCATCAGAGCTGGCACTCAAACCATGAGATGCAATCCTTCCACTTTTCTCTGCCCCTTCCACAGGCAGAGAAGTCTCACCCATGGCCACCAATACCACAAGCTATGGGTAGATGGGGGTAGTGCTGCCAGGCTAACACAAATGTTCTTTCCGTATTATGATGTTAAGACCAGGTACTGTGGTCTCTTATCTGATTTTTGGTGCTTATGAAGATGCTTTTTGTGTGTGTGTTGATAGTTGTTCAGTTTGGTGTTCCTTGGGTTAGGGATGATTGCTGTAGGCTTCTTTTCAGCCATTTTGCTTCAACTCTTCCAATGTATAACTTTTGACTACTTAAAATGTAACCACTAAGATCCAGAAGCCTTACTGATAACATAGCTGATTAACACAATTTTGTACATTATATTCGTTATATTCTGTCTTCTTACAATAAAGTTAGAGAAAATAAATATCATTTAAAAATCATAAGGAAAAGAAATATATTTATTTATCATTAAGTGGAAATGGAGTATCATAAAGGTCTTCATCCTTGTCTTCATGTTGAGTGGCTGAGGAGGAGGAAAAGGGAAGGGCTGGTCTTACCATCTTAGGGGTTGCAGAATTGGAAGATGTGAAGGTGGAAGGGGAGGCAGGAGAAGCAGGAACACTCAGTGTAACTTTTATTGAAAAAATAAATCTCTTCCTCCTCAGCCTCAAATCTTAAAAATGCAAGGACAGGATCAATGTCAGTTCCCTTTGACTCAGAGTGATTGCAAATCTGTGGAGCTTCTAAAACTTATAGACCATATGTACTGACACTAAATAATTTTAAACTGATTTAGGAGACTTTTTGTTATATAGTTTTCTGGAAACAAAGCTATGAGACTTAAACTGACAGCTCAAATATAATAATTGCATTTGATTGAAAAATAAATCTAAAATTTGCTGGTAATGGGATGTCCAGCCCCTGAAGAGTATTAAGTCAAATTTAAATAACTAGAAGTGTCCACCACGTGGTAACTGTTTGAGGGTTCATATGACAGACATGGAAATGGTTCTGTTTGGTTTCTATTTTGACATACAATGGATCTTATTGGATGGGGTTTGATGACAACCTGGGGTTACAAAAATGTCTCCTGGGTGGTTTGAGACTTCATTCCATATTTATAGATTATTTAATTACTTTATTTCTATTAGACTCAAATACTATATTGGCATCTCATCATAAAAAGCACTAGTAGTCTGCCTCTGGTTAGGCATCCCCTCTGCTCTCAGTCAGATAAAAAGTGGGCAAGGGTGTAGAGGAACATAGAATGAGGACAAAAATGATTTTGAGAAAAATCAAAGATTGGGAATAGAGTCTCAATTGAATAACCTACTGGTCATCTTGGAAAGTAGATAGAACTGTTGAGTATGAAGAACACTGCAAAATGTATAAAACATTTTCAGTGTTCAAATACTAAAAGCTCTCACTTTTAATAAAAATGCTGGCAGTGGGGTTGTGTTGCCTATGCTATTTTAAGAAATGGTTTCTAACTACACTTTGTTTTAATTTAATTGTTGTTTTACAAGTTCCGCTGAGTAAGACCTATTGCATAGAAGATGTTACCTTAGGCAGGAGTTACATTACATTTGGTAACCAAGACAGAATACCTAGCTGTTGGGTAATGATTTTTTTTAGGTTTATCTGTATGTTTATCTCTCTCCCTTCCCCTCCCCCATTCCTTACTTCCCAACTCTGGAGGGGGATTCTTGAAGTGGTTTTCAGATCTGTCTTGGTTTAACACAATGGGTAAAAGGGAGGTTGAAATTAGCTGAACACTGCAAGTTACTGGTGGTGGGAGATGGGCTATAGCTGAAGGGAGGTATGATGACTCTGAATGGGAAGCAGGCTGAACTGCATTGGCTCAGAAATGAAAGGCTTTCTACTGTTTCGAAACACTGATACCAACATTTTCTTTCCTTCTGTCCTCACTCTCAGAATTAAATCTCTTCTTCCTTGCTCTCCATAATACTTCATGGAGATAGTTGCCTTTGTTCTGGTCTCAGATGTATCTTCATCAGTTTCCTAGTCATCCTGACTACTTACCACATCTAACTCTTGTTGCCTGTTAATTTTAACCACTTTATATCCACTTGACTTATTAAGTAACAGTTCCTTGAAACAAAACCTACTACAATAGTACCAACTGTGATAGTGACTAAACTCAAATGTGTCCTAAGAGCAACTACTGACATTTTGACTGACAAATATGATTATTATAAGGGATGGAGAAGTGTATTTTGTCAGTTACATATATGCCTGGACTTACTAGCCCCACGAGACGTGTTTTTGATTGGTGTCTCAGAGTTGTGAAGTTCAAGTAACAACTTGAATTTAAGAAATACCATGCAGCTTGTGGGAGGAGTTTTGGAACTCTCAGTAAGTCTGTACACTCAAATATCAATGCTTTGATGGTGGGTAGTCTTCCCTTGTTATCATGCTCCCCTTCTCCCTGACACATATTTTACGACTTTTGTTAAATATTATTCTTCATTGTGAAGGAGGCGAATTAGGGCAGGTATAACAAATAGCATCAGGAATACTACAGTGAACTTTGCTTTAAAGCTAAGACAGACAAGCAGTAGAGTTCTAAAAGGAATGCCAAAACTCTCCCTTCCCAGAATCTTCTTTGAAATGTTATCTGAGTTAATGCCCCATCTCTTAAATATGGCCTGGAAGTGGTGTCAGGAGGTTGCTTTAAGAATTTCACACTTTGGTGGTTAAGCTGGGCGGATTGGGTGGAACTGGTGAATTGGAAAGGAATACCAATTTGGTAAGTTTATGCTTCAGCATGCCACACAAAGTTAAAAACTGCACTTTGTTTTAATTGTTGTTTTGCAAGTTCCTCTGCATAAGACCTACCACATAGATGTTACCATGTAGTCACCAGTCTCTAGACTGGCTGTTCTTAACTGAGGGTATTTAGGGAACTATTAAACTCAGGCAAAAAACTAGAGACACACATGCGTGCGCACACATGCGTTGCACACACACACACATACACACGTTCACATGAATACACATACAGAGACCCTTTCCATCTCCTTTCCACCTATGCTGGAGGCTTGGATTCAGCAGATCTGAAGTGGAGCCTAAGCATCTTCATTTTAATGCTCCATAGTACATTCCAATGTACAGCCAAGACTGACACTTCAATTGGTCTGGAGTTTGATGTCCTGTAAGTGCTTTATTGTGCAACAAACTTTTTAACAAGTACTATGTGTCAGCAGTGTTCCAAGCATTCTACAACACTACTCATTTAATTCTCATACCAACCCTATGAGGTAGGTATTATTATCATACCTATTTTGCAGATCAAGGGAAAGAGAGATACAGATAATCTTCTATCTTAAGTAAAAAGACACAAAACTATGTCCCATGTGAAATATATTGATTATTATTAATTAAATTGTATATTAAAGTGCTGTGAATATTGTGAAATAACTACATATGATGATAACTTGTGGCATTAACCAGAGTGAAAGAAGACACCTTGGTCTGGTTTATGAATACTGAGGAATACATGAATATCTTTAATCTCGATATGTTTGAAAACAAGATGGATAGCTAAAGAGTAGGTTCTCCAGTAAAAATTTTACTCTAGAAATGAGAAAGGAGTAATAAGACACAAGTCAAACATATTATAACATGTGAATGTTTATTAATATCATTAAAATATGATTGGGTCTTCCTTTTTCCTTTTTATAAATTAAGAAAAACCCTGGTCTACTGATGACCTTAAAAATGGACTCCAGAATAATAATGATATCATCTATTACTAGAAAATTCAGCAAATTCTAACCAGAACTTAGAAACTAGTCCATAAGTTCAGTATTCTGTGTTTATTAATCCATAGTGATGTGTCAACCAGTCTTTTATTAGTCTTTTACAACACAGTCTTTTATTAGTAAAGTTAAATCAGACAGAAATATAGATACAAAAACACCTAGGTTCCAGTCTCAGCCTTGAGACCAATGTGTTCTATGCTATTTCCCCTCTCAAAGCCTTAGTTTCTTCATCTGTAAATGGATGGGTTTGCCCTAGATAATTTCTCCAAGGTCTCTACCAGTATAAAATCTATAAATATGTTAAGAACTATTGGGACAGGAAGCTCATGGGTTTTGTTTCTTCAATGTAATAATTTGTTCCTTCCTATCTCCTGGGATCTCTGAGTGAGCACTGATTAGAAAGAATGTTGAGCTTTCTGGTGGACAACTGACTTCTCTAACCCAGCAGAAATGAATCTGTCAACTTTCATTAGGCATTGTCAGGTAGCATCATGCTCAGTGATAGATTGTACCAGAAGTAGTGTTAGGTTGACATCCAATTATACCAAGGTTCTAAAAGGTAGTCAGTTTCACTCTTCTTAAAATTCCTGAGAATTTGGGATGCTGCAAAACATGTAAAATGGTTGATAGGATGCAAGAAATTGTTTTATGCATTTTAATACTTTCCTTTTGAGGCTGTCAAAGCTGCAAATGGTTGTATTATCAATAGAAGTGCCTTAAAAATTTGTCAAGGTTAGAAGAACAAGTTTCTGGAACACCTCATGGTTGTGATCACAACTGAGCCTTGTACTTTTAGCCAAGTTGCTCCCTGACCTGTTCCCCAAGATGGCACAATGTCAGGTGAGCTTTCTCCTAAGGAAAATGACTCAAGTAAGAACAAAGATGGGGGTGATGGTTAGGAAGTGAAGGAGGCTTCTCCTGATTTCCCTGACCTTTTAAACAGCCATACCATCTGGAGACAGAGTGGGCAGCACAGCACACAGAGTGGGGAGCCACAGAGTGGGCAGTGGCGAATCAGAGTCATCTGGACTACATGAATAATTATGTGGACATTTAAATTCCCACCCATAATCCACTTTACATTTATAAAATTTTAAAAATATTAAGTGAATCAAAAATAAATTTTTACAAACTCTGCAAGCCTTCATTTGGATTTGACTGTGTAAATCTGGCCTGAAGATAATTTCTTTCTATTTACCAACATAGAAAGGAATTCAAATTATGTTGTTAAATGAAACAAGCAAGTTTTATAACACAGTTTTAGTTTGATTCTACGAAAATAATGTAGTATATTTTAGAGAAAAGAAATGGGGACATTATGTTGTATGGAGCAAGGGCTGGAAATTCTAGATGACTTTCTCTTTATTATATATTTCTATATTTCATTTTTATACAACAAAGACATTTTAGCTTTACATCAGATTAAAACAAAATAAAGACTTGTTTTAGAAAAAAAATAAAGTAAGGGATATTTGAGGGCTTTGGGGTAATAATTATTTTCTTCCAACAGGAGTTGAATTATCAGAACCTTTTCATTATCAACTTTTGTCCTTAAACTAAAAGTTAAAATCTATTATTCTCATTGAGATTGATTTTCTGCTTCTGCCTTACCTCAACCACCCTTTTGGCGAAGGTCCATTGAATAATTCAAGAATTCTTTCTAAGGTATAAAACAAGTCAAGATGGCTAGCCCCAGCTCCTTGGTCCCTTGCCTGCGTGAGAAAGGTCTCAGCATAGCTTCTTTTGCTGGGCATAGAATGGTTTTTGATTTTCTTGATGGGGCTGTTACCTGATATTTCAAGAGTTGCTCTGAACTTGCCTTGGGAATATCTTGGTCTAGACAAGACCACGCTGAAGAGACTATTTTGCTCATTGGAGAATAGTTTCTCATAAGGCTCCTTATTATCTGGGCAAAAACCAAAAATCTACTCCTTTGCCTCTGGCCCCAGCAGAGCCTTTTCTAATTAATACTTTATTTGGCAGCAGATGTTTTCTGTGTGCCATACACTGAGGCAACAGCTAAGCAGAATCTTTAAGTGAAGGTATTCCACTAGGAAGGGCACCTTCCCCCAACCCTTCAGGCTTTTCAGGCTTCAGACTTTTCAGGAAGGTCTTCCTTATCTTCATATCTTAAGGCAGTCTATTTTTCTTTTCATAATTGACTTACTCTCTAAATAGTTACTGTATTTTCTCAAATTTCATAAAGAATATGTTCACCTTTTATGATACCAGCACTTTGGGAGGCTGAGGCAGGTGGATCACTTGAGGTCAGGAGTTCAAGACCAGCCTGACTAACACAGTGAAACCCCATTTCTACTAAAACACAAAAATTAGTCTGGCATGGTGATGAGCGCCTGTAATCCCAGCTACTGGGGAAGCTGAGGCAGGAGAATCACTTGAACCCAGGAGTTGCAGGTTGCAATAAGCTGAGATCGTGCCACTGCACTCCAGCCTGGGCAACAGAGTAAGACTCTGTGTGTGTGTGTGTGTGTGTGTTTGTGTGTGTGTGTGTGTGTTCACCTTTTAAACAATATGAAAGTATACAGAACAAAACATGAAATCCTCGTTTGCTTCCTTCCCCCATCTTCAATGGTCTGATATACATCTTTCTAGTTCCCTTTCTATGCATTTACATACACATGTATACATAAATATATATGATGTTTCTTTGTGTCCACTAAAATTTTCTGCAAGGTTAAAAGTGTTCTAAATCTGTGCTATGCAATATAGCAGCCATTAGCTACATGGGACAGCTGAGCACTTGAAATGTGACTAGTGACTGAAGGACTAAATTTTTGATTTTATGTAATTTGAATTTGTTTATATTTAAGTTTTTAATTGGCAACCCAATAGGAAAGAAGAAGTGAAATTTTCTCTGTAGACAACAAGATCATATACATAGATAACCCCTAAAGACTCCATGAAAAACTGTTAAAATGAGAACAGTAAAAGTGCAGGATACAAAATCAACACAGAAAAATCAGTAGCATTTGTCTATACAAACAACACACTAACTGAAAAAGATAAAGAAAATAATCCCATTTAAAATACAATAGAAAAAAAATACTCATGAATAAATTTAACAAAGGAAGTAAAATATTTTTATACCACAAACTATCAAATTTAAATTAAAAAATGAAAAATACAAATATATGGGAAGACATGTTCATGGAGTTGAAAAAATAATATTGTCAAGATAGCCGTAGTACCCAAAGAAATCCACAGATTCAATGCAATTTCTATCAAAATTCCAAGGTCATTTTTACAGAAATAAAAAAGAATCCTAAAATTCATATGAAATCACAAAAGATCCCAAATAGCCAAAACAATCTTCAGCAAAAAGAACAAAACTAGAGACATCATTCTACCTGATCTGAAAATTTACCACACAGCTATAGTAACCAAAATAGCATGGTAGCAGCATAAGAACGCATATACAGACCAATGGAACAGATTAGAGAGCCACAAAATAAATTAATATATTTATGGCCAACTGATGTTTGACACAGGTGCTAGTAATATGCAATACGGAAAGGACTAGTCTCTTCCATACATGGTGTTAGGAAAACTGGATATCCACATGCAGAAGAGTGAAATTAGACTCTCACATCATATGTGAAAATCAACTCAAAATGGATCAAAGACTTAAATATAAGACCTAAAATTGTAAAAATGCTAGAAGAAAACACAGGGGAAAGCTTCTTGGCATCGGTCTGAGCTAAGATTTTTTTGGAGATGACATCAAAAACATAGGCAACTGATACAGTTTGGATCTGTGTCCCCATCCAAATCTCATCTTGAATTGTAATTCCCATAATCCCCATGTGTCAAGGGAGGGACTGGGTAGGAGGTGATTGGATCACGAGGGCAGTTTTCCCCAAGCTGTTCTCATAAAAGTGAGGGAGTTCTCATGAGATCTGATGGTTTTATAAGCGACAGTTCCTCCTACACATACTCTTCTCTTGCCTGCTGCCATGTAATACATGCCTGCTTACCTTTCTGCCATGATTGTAAGTTTCCTGAGGCCTTCCCATCCACAGAACCATTAGTCAATTAAACCTCTTTCCTTTTAAAATTACCAGTCTTGGGTACTATCTTTATAACAATATGACATCAGGCTAAAGCAGGAAATTAGTACCACAAAGAGTAGGGTACTGCTATAAAGATACCCAAAAACATGGAAGCGGCTTTGGAATTGGGTGACAGGCAGAGGTTGGAACAGTTTGGAGGGCTCAGAAGAAGACAGGAAGATGTGGTAAAGTTTGCAACTTTCTAGAGATTTGCTGAATGGTTTTGACCCAAATGTTGTAGTGATGTGGACAACGAAATCTAGGCTGAGGTGGTTCTCAGATGGAAATGAGGGAACTTATTGGGGAACTGGAGCAAAGATCACTCTTGTTATTCTTTTTTTTTTTTTTTTTTTTTTTAAATTATCACTATACTTTAAGTTCTGGGGTACATGTAGGAATGTGCAGTATTGTTACATAGGTATACACGAGCCATGGTGCTTTGCTGCACCCATCAACCAGTCATCTACATTAGGTATTTATCCTAATGCTATCCCTCCCTTAGCCCCCCACTCCCTGACAGGCCCTGGTGTGTGATGTTCCCCTCCCTGTGTCCATGTATTCTCATTGTTCAGCTCCTACTTATGAGTGGGAACACGCGATGTTTGGTTTTCTGTTCTTGTGTTAGTTTGCTGAGAATGATGGCTTCCAGCTTCGTCCATGTACCTACAAAGGACACAAACTCATCCTTTTTTATGGCCGCATAGTATTCCATGGTGTATATGTGCCACATTTTCTTTATCCAGTCTATCATTGATGGGCATTTGGGTCAGTTCCAAGTCTTTGCTATTGTGAATAGTGCTGCAATAAACATATGTGTGCATGTGCCTTTACAGTAGAATGATTCATAATCCTTGGGGATATTCCCAGTAATAGGATTGCTGGGTTACAAACAGTATTTCTAGTTCTAGATCCTGGAGGAATTGCCACACTGTCTTCCACAATGGTTGAACTAATTACACTCCCACCAACAGTATAAAAGCATTCCTATTTCTCCACATCCTCTCCAGCATCTGTTGTTTCCTGACTTTTTAATGATTGCCATTCTAAATGGTATGAGATGGTATCTCATTGTGGTTTTGATTTGCATTTCTCTAATGACCAGTGATAGCGAGCTTTTATTCATGTTGGTTGTCCACATAAATGTCATCTTTTGAGAAGTGTCTGTTTATATCCTTCACCCACTTTTAATGGTGTTGTTCATTTTCTTATAAATTTGTTTAACTTTGTAGATTCTGGATATTAGCCCTTTGTCAGATGGATAGATTACAAAAATGTTCTCCCATTCTGTAGGTTGCCTGTTCACTCTAATGATAGTTTCTTTTGCCATGCAGAAACTGTTTAGTTTAAATATATCCCATTTGTCTGTTTTGGCTTTTGTTGCCATTGAATTTGGTGTTTTAGTCATAAAGTCTTTACCCATGCCAATGCCCTGAATGGTATTGCCTAGGTTTTCTTCTAGGTTATTTATGATTTTAGGACTTATGTTTAATTCTTAATCCATCTTGAGTTAATTTTTGTATAAGGTGTAAGAAAACAGTCCAGTTTTGGTTTTCTGCATATGGCTAACCAGTTTTCCCAACACCATTTATTAAATAGGAATCCTTCCCATTGCTGTTTTTTGTCAGGTTTGTCAAAGATCAGATGGTTGTAGATGTGTGGTGTTATTTCTGAAGCCTCCGTTCTGTTCCATTGGCCTATATCTCTGTTTTGGTACCAGTACCATGCTGTTTTGGTTACTGTAGCCTTGTAGTATAGTTTGAAGTCAGATAGTGTGATGCCTCAAGCTTTGTTCTTTTTGCTTAGGATTGTCTTGGCTATGCAGGCTCTTTTTTGCTTCCATATGGAATTTAAAGTAGTTTTTTCCAATTCTGTGAAGAAAGTCAATGTTAACTTGATGGGGATAGCATTGAATCTATACATTACTTTGGTCAGTATGCCATTTTCGTCATATTGATTATTCCTATCCATGAGCATAGAAGGTTTTTCAATTTGTTTGTTTCCTCTCTTATTTCCTTGAGCAGTTGTTTGTAGTTCTCCTTGAAGAGGTCCTTCACATCCCTTGCAAGTTGTATTCGTAGGTATTTTATTCTCTTTGTGGCAATTGTGAATCGGAGTTAACTTATGATTTGGCTCTCTGTTTGTCAGTTATTGGTGTATAGGAATGCTTGTGATTTTTGCAAATTGATTTTGTATCCTGGGACTTTGCTGAAGTTGCTTATCAGCTTAAGGAGATTTTGGGCTGAGATGATGGGGTTTTCTAATTATACAATCATGTCATCTGGAAACAGAGACAATTTGATATCCTCTCTTCCTATTTCAATACCCTTTATTTCTTTATCTTGCCTGATTGCCCTGACCAGAACTTCCAATACTATGTTGAATAGGAGTGGTGAGACAGCATCCTTATCTTCTGCTGGTTTTCAAAGGAATGCTTCCAGTTTTTGCCCATTCAGTATGATATTGGCTGTGGGTTTGTCATAAATAGTTCTTATTATTTTGAGATCTGTTCCATCAATACCTAGTTTATTGAGAATTTTTAGTGTGAAGGGCTTTTGAATTTTGTTGAAGGCCTTCCCTGCATCAATTGAGATAATCATGTGGTTTTTGTCATTGGTTCTGTTTATGTGATAGATTATGTATATTGATTTGCATATGTTGAACCACTTTGCATCCCAGGTATGAAGCCAACTTGATCATGGTGAATAAGCTTTTTGATGTGCTGCTGGATTTAGTTTGCCTGTATTTTATTGAGGATTTTTGCATCGAAGTTCATCAGGGATATTGGCCTGAAATTTTCTTTTTTTGTTGTGTCTCTGCCAGGTTTTGGCATCAGGATGATATTGGCCTCTTAAAATGAGTTAGGAGGATTCCCTCTTTCTCTATTCATTGGAATAGTTGCAGAAGAAATGGTACCAGCTCCTCCACAAAGAGGAGAATTTGGCTGTGAATCCGTCTGGTCCTGGACTTTTTTTGGTTGGTAGGCTATTAATTAGTGCCTCCATTTCAGAACTTGTTATTGCTCTATGCAGGGATCCAACTTCTTCCTGGTTTAAACTTGGGAGGGTGTATGTGTCCAGGAACTTATCTGTTTCTTCTAGGTTTTCTAGTTTATTTACATAGAGGTTTTTATAGTATTCTCTGGTGGTAATTTGTATTTCTGTGGGTTCGGTGGCGATATCCCTTTATCATTTTTTATTGTGTCTATGTGATTCTTTTCTATTTTCTTCTTTATTAGTCTGGCTAGCAGTCTATCTATTTTGTTGATATTTTCAAAAAACCAGCTCCTGGGTTCACAGAGTTCGAACTTTGCTAAGGATCAGACTGCTTCCTCAAGTGGGTCCATGATCTCGGGTATCCTGAATGGGAGACACATCCCAGTAGGAACCGACAGACACCTCATACAGGAGAGCTCTGACTGGCATCTGGCGGGTGTGTACCTCAGGGGTGAAGCTTCCAGAGGAAAGAACAGGCAGCAATCTTTGCTGTTCTGCAGCCTCCGCTGGTGATAACTAGGCAAACAGGGTCTGGAGTGGACCTCCAGTAAACTGCAGCAGACCTGCAGCAGAGGGGCCTGACTGTTAGAAGGAAAACTAACACAGAGAAAGGAATAACATCAACATACACAAAAAGTACATCCACTCAGAGACCCCATCTGAAGGTCATCAACATCAAAGACCAAAGGTATATAAATCCACAAAGATGGGGATAGGCCAGCGCAAAAAGGCTGAAAATTCCAAAAACCAGAATGCCTCTTCTCCTCCAAAGGATCACAACCCCTCACCAGCAAGGAAACAAAACTGGACAGAGAATGAGTTTGATGAATTGACAGAAGAAGGCTTCAGAAGGTGGGTAATAATGAACTCTTCTGAGCTAAAGGAGTATGTTCTAACCCAATGCAAGGAAGCTAAGAACCTTGAAAAAAATGTTAGATGAATTGCTAACTACAATAATCAGGTTAAAGAACATAAATGACCTGATGGAGCTGAAAAACACAGCACAAGAACTTCATGAAGCATACACGAGTATCAATAGCCAAATTGATCAAGCGGAAGAAAAGATATCAGAGATTGAATATCAACTTAATGAAATAAAGTGAGAAGACAAGGCTAGAGAAAAAAGAATGAAAAGGAATGAATAAAGCCTCTAAGAAATATGGGATTACGTGAAAAGACCAAATCTACATTTGATTGGTGTACCTGAAAGTGACATGGAGAATGGAACCAAGTTGGAAAACACTCTTCAGGATATTATCCAGGAGAACTTCCCCAACCTAGCAAGACAGACCAACATTCAAATTCAGGAAGTACAGAGAACACCACAAAGATACTTGTCAAGGAGAGCAACCCTAAGACATAATCGTCAGATTCACCAAGGTTGAAATGAAGGAAAAAATGTTAAGGGCTGCCAGAGAGAAAGGTTGGATTACCCACAAAGGTAAGCCCATCAAACTAACAGTGGATCCTTCTGCAGGAAACTCTACAGGCCAGAAGAGAGTGGGAGCCAATATTCAACATTCTTAAAATAATTTTCATCCCAGAATTTCATATCCACCCAAATAAGTTTCATAGCAAAGGAGAAATAAAATACAGAAAAGCAAATGCTAAGAGTTTGTCACCACCAGGCCTGCTTACAAGAGCCTGAAGGAAGTACTAAACATGGAAAAGAAGACCAGTACCAGCCACTGCAAAAACATACCAAATGTAAAGACCATCGACACTATGAAGAAACTGCATCGACTAATAAGGAAAATAACCAGCTACCATCATGAAGACAGGATCAAATTCACATATAACAATATTAACCTTAAATGTAAATGGGCTAAATGCCCCAATTAAAAGACTAACTGGCTAATTGGATAAAGAGTCAAGATCCATTGATGTACTGTATTCAGGAGACCATCTCACATGCAAAGACACACATAGGCTCAAAATAAAGGGATGGAGGAATATTTCCCAAGCAAATGGAAAGCAAAACAACAACAACAACAACAAAAAAATAGCAGGGGTTGCAATCCTAGTCTCTGATGAAACAGACTTTAAATCAACAAGGATAAAAAAAAAGACAAAAGAGGGCATTACATAATGGTAAAGGGATCAATGCAACAAGAAGAGCTTACTATCCTAACTATATATGCACCATATACAGGAGCACACAGATTCATAAAGCAAGTTCTTAGAGACCTACAAAGAGACTTAGACTCCAACACAATGATAGTGGGAGACTTTAACACCCCAATGTCAATATTAGACAGATGAATGAGACAGAAAATTAACAGGGACATGCAGGAGTTGAACTCAGCTCTGGTCCAAGGGGACCTAATAGACATCTGCAGAACTCTCCACCCCAAATCAACAGAATATACATTCTTCTCAGCACCACATTGCACTTATTCTAAAATTGACCACATAATTGGAAGTAAATCACTCCTTAGCAAATGTAAAAGAATGGAAATCATAACAGTCTCTTAGACCACAGTGCAATCAAATTAGAACTCAGGATTAAGAAACACACTCAAAACCGCACAACTACACAGAAACTGAACAACCTACTCCTGAATGACTACTGGGTAAATAATGAAATGAAGGCAGAAATAAAGATATTCTTTGAAACCAATAAGAACAAAGACAAAACATACCAGAATCTCTGGGACACATTTAAAGCAGTGTTTAGAGGGAAATTTATAGCAATAAATGCCCACAGGAGAAAGCAGGAAAGATCTAAAGGCAACACCCTAACATCAAAATTAAAAGAATCAGAGAAGCAAGAGTAAACAAATCCAAAAGCTAGCAGAAGACAAGAGATAACTAGGATCAGAACTGAAGGAGATAGAGACATGAAAAACCCTATGTAAAATCAACTCTTGCTATTCTTTTTTTTTTTTTTTTTGAGACGGGTCTTGCTGTCACCAAGCTGGAGTGCAGTGGCCAGATCTCAGCTCACTGCATGCTCTGTCTCCGGGTTTACGCCCTTCTCCTGCCTCAGCCTCCCAAGTAGCTGGGACTACAGGCGCCCGCCACCTCGCCGGCTAGGTTTTTTTTTTTTGTATTTTTTAGTAGAGACGGGGTTTCACCGTATTAGCCAGGATAGTCTCGATCTCCTGATCTCGTGATCTGCCCGTCTCGGCCTCCCAAAGTGCTGGGATTACAGGCTTGAGCCACCGCGCCGGCCGGCTCTGCTATTCTTTAGCAAAGAGACTGACAGCATTTTGTCCCTGCCCTAGAGATCTGTGAAACTTTGAATTTGAGAGAGATAATTTAGGGTATCTGGTGGAAGAAACTTCTAAGCAGCAAAGTGTTCAAGAGAGGACAGAATGTAAACATTTGGATCATTTGCAGCCTGACCCTAAGATAGAAAAGAAAAACCCATTTTCTGTGTAAGAATTCAAACTGGCTGCAGAAATTTGCTTAAGGAAGGAGGAGCCAAATGTTCATCACAAATACAATGGGGAAAATGTCTCCAGGGCTTGTTAGAGACCTTCATAGCAGCCCCTCTCATCGCAGACCCAGAGGCCTAGGGGTGAAAAATGGTTTTGTGGGCCTGGCCCAGGACCCCCTGCTGATCTGTGCAGCCTCCAGGATTTGGCACCCTGTGTCCCAGCTATAGCTAAAATGGGCCAACATACAGCTTAGGCTGTTGCCTCAGAGGGTGCAAGTCCCAAACTTTGACAACTTTCACATGGTGTTGGGCATGCAGGAGCACAGAAGTCAAGAATTGACGTTTGGAAACCTCCGCCTAGATTTCAGAGGATGTATGGAAACACTTGGATATATCCAAGCAGAAGTTTGCTGCAGGGGAAGAGCTCTCATGAAGAACCTCTGCTAAGGCAGTGTGGAAGGAAAAAATGTAGGGTAGGATTCCTCACACAGAGTCCCCACTGGGGCACTTCCTAGTAGACCTGGGAGAAATGGGCCACTGTCCTCCAAACCCCAGAATGATAGATCCACTGACAGCTTGCACAGTGTGCCTGGAAAAGCTGCAGGCACTCAACACCAGCCTGTGAAAACAGCTGGAGGCTGGCGGGTGCTCCACCTTGCAAAGCCACTGGGACAGAGCTGCCAAAGTCCATGGAAGCCCACCTCTTTCATTAGGATGACCTGAATGTGATACATGGAATCAAAGAAGATCATTTCAGAGTTTTAATATTTAGTGATTTCCCCACTTGATTTTGGATTTGCATGGGGCCTGTAGCCCCTTTGTTTTAGCCAATTTCTCCCACTTAGAACAGGAGCATTTACCCAATGCCTGCACTCTTATCGTATGTAGGAAGTAACTAATTTGCTTTTGGTTTTGCAGCCTCATAGACAGAAGGGACTAGCCTTGTCTCAGATGAGACTTTGGACTGTGGACTTTTGAGTTAATGCTGAAATCAGTTAAGACTTTGGGGTACTGTTGGGACGATATGATTGATTTTGAAATGTTAAAAGTACATGATATTTGGGAGGGGCCAGAGGCAGAATGATATGGTTTGGCTCCGTGTCCCCATCCAAATCTCATTTCAAATTGTAGTCCCCATAATCCCCACATGTCGAGGGAGGGACCAGGTGGGAAGTGGTTGGATCATGGAAGCAGTTTTCCCTAGGATGTTCTCATCATAGTGAGTAAATTCTTATGAGATCTGATGGTTTTATAAGTGTTTGACATTTCCTCCTACACACAGTCTTCTCTTGCCTGCTGCCATGTAAGATGTGCCTGCTTCCTCTTCCACCATAGTTGTAGGTTTCCTGAGGCCTCCACAGTCATGCAGAACTGTGAGTCAATTAAACCTCTTTCCTTTATAAATTACAGTCTTGGGCAGTATCTTTATAGCAGTGTGAGAATATACTAATACAGCAAATAAAGCAAAAATACGCAAAGTATCAATCTAAAAACCTTCTACACAGCAAAGGAAACAACAGAGTGAAGAGACAACCTGTAACTGAAATAAAATATTTGTAAGCCATACATCTGATAAGGGACTCATAGCCAAAATGTATAAGCAACTCAAAAAACTCAATAGCAAGAAAACAAATAGCATGATTAAAAATGGGCAAAGGACTTGAATAGACATTTCTTAAAAGAAGACATACAAATGGCCAGTAAATACATGGAAAAATGCTCAACACTGCTAATTATTAGGGAAATGCAAATTAAAACCACAATGAGATATCACCTCACACCAGTCAGAATGGCTACTATAAAAAAGGTGAAAGATAAGTGTTGGCAAAGGTGTACAGAAAAGAGAACCCTTGTATACTGTTGGTGGGAATGCATACAAGCACAGCCATTATGGAAACCTATATGAAAGTTTCTCAAAAAACTAAAAGTGGAACCTCCATATGATCCAGCAATTCCATTCCTGGATATATGGTTAACCCTTGAACAACATGGGAGTTAGGGTTGCTGACTCTCAGCAGTCAAAAACTCACATATAACTTTTGACTCCCCACAAACTTTGCTACTAATAGCCTTCTGTTTACTGGAAGCCTTACTGATAACATAGTTGATAAGCACATATTTTATATGTTATATGTATTATTCAGTATATCTTAAAGTAGGCTAGAGAAAAGAAAATGTTATTAAAATCATAAGAAAGATAAAATATATTACTATTCATTAAGTGGAAATGGTTCATCATAAAGCTTTTCATCCTGGTCATCTTCACATTCAGTAGGCTGAGGAGAAGGAGGAAGAGGAGGGGGTTGGTCTTGCTCTCCCAGTGGTTGCAGAGTTGGAAGAACAGCTCTATATAAGTGAACCTGCACAGTTCAAACCCATGTCGTTCCAGTGTCAACAGTATATACAAAGGACATGAAATCAGTATGTCAAGAGATATCTGCACTTACATGTTCATTGCAGCATTATTCATAATAACCAAGATATGGAATCAACCTAAGTATTATCAACCTAAGTATTTACCTGTGGAAGAATGGATAAAGAAAACGTGAGATATAAACACACACACACACACACATACACACACACACACACACATACACACACACACACACACAGGCACGTACAATGGAATTTTATTCAGCCTTGAAAAGCAAATGAAATCCTATCATTTGTGACAACATAAATAAACCTGGAGGACATTATGCTAAGTGAAATAAGCTATGCACTGAATGACAAATAAGGCATAATTTCACTTATATGTGGAATGTAAAACAGTTGATCTCATAGAGCAGAGAGTAGAATGGCTGGGGATGGGGAATGGGAAATGGGGAGATGTTTGTCAAAGGGTATAAAGTTTCAGTTAGATAGGAGGAATAAGTTTTTTTGAGATCTGTTATGCAACATGGAGGCTATTGTTAATAATCACGTCTATTTCAAAATTGCTAAGAGAGTAAATTTCAAATGTTCTCACCACAAAAAGTGATAAGTATTTGAGGTGATGGCTATGTTAATTACCTGCTTTCATTCTCTACATTGTATATGTATGTATGTGTGTGTGTATATATAGTATATATGATATATATATAGTGTATATATAATATATATATACACTGTACCCCATAAATATATACAATTATAATTTGTCAATTTATAATAAAATAAATAATTAAAAAATAAATAAAATTTAAGTTTTAGTAGCCATATATGACCATTGGTTATCATATTAGGCAGTGCAAATCAAAATAGCAGGGACCAGGAACTTAGAAAACAGCAACAGTATGAGAAATATAACTATGGGTACTGGGGTACCAGTGTTTTACCAGAGATGCATTATCTCACTTTATCTTCAGAATCCTATTATTAACAGATGTTCTAAAAAACTGTCAGGCATAGAGAATTTTAGAAAGTGTCCAAGACAGAAAGCATTAGTGTGTGGATTCAAATTCAGACAATATAGCTCCAGAAAGTACCTCCTTGAGTTTAAGCATGTGAGAAATCATGTGATAAACTGGGAATGGCATGAGTTTTGGCATAGAGAAAACTAATTTTGGATCTTGGTCCTGCCACTTATTGGACTCTTTGACTGTGTGACATTAAGCAAGTCACCTATCTTCTCTGATTCTTTATTATAAAACCTATAATATGGGACTTGTAATACTTCTCACCACTAATGGGATATACACTTTAATATATCATATGTTATTTCCCCCTCTTCCATCTTCCCTATCAATAAGTTTGCCTTTAGGGCAAAACTACCTGTATTTGGGGATGTTGTCACTGGCCATGAAGCAGGTTAAAATTAACTGAGATTAAAACAGATCAAAATTAAGCAAACACATTATTCCTTGTGGGCCAGAGCTTATTATCACAGAATTCTAGATAGCTGAGCTAACTGAAGGGCAAGGAAGTCTCTGGAACTACCACACTGAATGTAAGGATAAAGGCAAGCAGCAGTTTGGTCTGCTGCAGATTAATTGGCTAATGCCTATGGTTTGTAATCAGATTGTGGTTCAAGTTCTAGTTCTAATAATTACTACTTGTGTGACCTTGGGAAAGTCACCTACCCTCTTTCTCTCTGTTTTCTCATATATAAAATGGGGGTAGTAAGGAATTTCCAGAGACTTTCTTGCCCTTCAGTTATCTCAGCTGTCTAGAATTCTGTGCTAATTACATGTTGTCTTATAACCTTTGAGGAAAGATAATATGTAAAGTCTATTTCCCTGAAATTCAGAGCTGGGGTTGCTTTTGTGTTCTCGATTCCCTCAGTTTTCTTATCTCTGAAAAAAATGTTGGCACTTCTGCCTATGTGGTTTATGAATCCTGCCGTAGTTTGATTAGAGTAATGTATTTTTGTAACACATTTGAACCACATGCTTGTGACATACTCCATTGCATGACTCTTTCGTTAAGATCTACTGGAAATGTCAGAGTCTCTTTAAAGGCAGTTGTTAAACATTAACATAAGAATGTTTGTTAAACTCTTCCAGAAAAGGATACTGTGTAAATCGTAACATCATTTAAATTAGTCAACCACTATTAATTCAGGCTAATTGTAGAAGATTCCAAGCTGAACTGCTGATAAATCTGAAGAGTAGAGTGTATATGAAGGAGTGCTAGCTAGCTGGTGATGAGTAAGACTCATGGTGGGCCTACTTTAATTAAAGATAACATTCATTTGTAATTGTAATCACTATAATAATGGAGTGCAATTAAAGTATTTGAAAACACAGTTTGGTCTATTAAGTAGTTTGAATATCTTTCTAACATTTCTGTTTATTCCATTAATTTTCTTAGCAAAGCCTTTCTTTATATATATTGCAAGGTCAACTTAAGCCCAGCCTGGGTCCAAATGATCACAAAACTTGAGTATATGAGGTCCATATTAATGAGGACTTATTATAATGATAAATATAGAAAGATCAAAACCTGGGGCAGGCTATAGGTTATGCTATCTTTTATTTAATTGCTTTTTTTTTCTATTATAAATTTCACCTTTCATACCACTCTACACGTGATGTTGGGATTAGAACAGTCTCCTGAGAACACCAGAACTAAATGTGTATGTTTAAATAGAGACCCACTTATTGGCACCAGTTAATCCTTAATGAATGTAACATCAATAAAGTAAGTAGATAATAAAAAAGTTAAATTTTATTGCTAATCCTAAATCCTACTTTAAGGAGAAGAAAAACCTTAATGCTATGGCTAGGGTTGAGTAGCACTAGATTAGCATTGGTGTACATTAATAATGAAAATAGCTGAGCCTGATTAGTGTCACTTAAAGTTTTGTGAATCAGAGATATGGCCCTACAAATTAAACAGCTTGAATACTGAATAAAGAACCTAGAGGAATAATTATTATTTAAAAAGTTAAAACCTTCACATCTCTTCTAAAAGAAAATTTTTCATTGGTATAGAATTACATACCATTCACTCTACAGCATGAAAAGGATGGAACTTTGCAGACATAAAAAGTGAAGTAAAGGAGCGACTAAAATTGATTTTTATTTAAGTAAATTACTAGTGTTTTCTTCCTTAACTGGAAGGAGTGTCCTGTACTCCTCCAACCTATTTTCAGCCGTGATACTATTTTTACATGCACAATTAGACACTGACCCCTTTGAGGAAGTTTAAATGTCCCTTATTATCCCCAACCTCAACTCCAAAACCTTTCTCAGTCAAGCAAGAGAATAGGAAATATATATAAATGAATGTGCAAAAATTTCCAACATGTGTGCATATAGAACAAATTGCGAGGTCAGTGAAGTGAGTCCTTATTGTCCTTCTTACTCTGCATGCTTCTTCCTCCCCAACCATGCCCAACCCAGTGGTTCCTCTGTAGCCCAGGGTCTTCTATGTCAATGCTCTAAAAAAGTCTGTACTCCCCTTCCCCATCTCATTTTCCATCCCCTACTCTGCCTCCACAAAACTTACTTGTTCTGAGTCAATTTTACCAGATCCCTGCTGTCTTTTAAGAGTGTTATTAGTAGTAGTAATGGCAGTAGGAGGAATCATACTATAACAAGGAAAACTAATAGCCAGTGTGAGTATAATGACTGTTATATTATGCTCCAGGCACTCTGCAAGCATTTTACATCCAGTACTTCATTTATCCTCACTTTTACAGATGATAAAATTGAGGCTTAGAAAGATTAAGTGTCTTGTCTAAGGTCCCACAGTGAATAAGAGGACTCACTCTTGTTTATTTGTTGTAGCTCTTAACTGCTACAACTCTATACTGCCTACATAGTTTTAGGAAAAGCAATAAGAGTTAATATCCCAGAAAGCCTTTTGAAAAAAGTTAAAATGGTTGTTCCCTCCTAAACCATTTATAGTTCATTATTGGACTTTGCTGTATTGTCTTATTTAAAAAGTAGGGGGACAGGAGAGAGTAAGGAAGAGGGAGGAAAAGAAAGGAAGGAGGATAGAGGAAGAATTGACTCTCAGGCCAGAATGGATACTTTGCCTTAGTCAAACATCTGAGTACATCATGTCTAGGCTTCTCATTTTCCTTGACAAGATGCACGCCACCCAAACCTGAGGTGATGCCATGAAACTGGCATAAATACAGTTGACCCTCAGTGTCTCCAAGGATTGGTTCCAGGACCCCCACATATACCCAAATTCTTGCATATTCAAGTCCCACAGTCACTGCTCTGTAGAACCCACATATATGAAAAGTTGGCCCTCTGTATACACAGGTTTTGCTTCCTGCAAATACTGTATTTTCTATCTATGTTTAATTGAAAAAAAAAGTATGTATTAGTAGCACTGTATAGTTCAAACCCATGTTTTTCAAGGATCAAATGTATTCCCCCTCTCCCTTTCCCATCCTGGTCCAATCACTTGTGGCTGCGGTAGCAGGATTGGTTTCACACAATATAAATAATAGCAAATTGTGTAAGAAAAAATCTGTGGGACACTTTCCTTAAAAGGTCTATACATACAGACATAGCAGGCCTCTGAGGTTACCTCAACTTCTCTTAGAGCCTATCAAGTGTAAATATGTATGATTCTCTTAGGGCTTAATTAGTGGGTAGACTATATGAAAGTTGAGGGCATCCTCCAAATGACAGAAGAGTAGCCTTATCTCAGGAATGAGAGTTTTCAGCCCTAAGACTAATGCCATGAAATATTTGCTACCATGCCTTTGCGTCTTTCTCATTTACAAACCCAGTACTCTCTCCCAGGTACACTCTGGGGTCTTACTGGTTTCATCTAAAGTTCCTAATTAGCCATGAATGATTCTGGCTCCCTGAATGTAAAATTACTTTTGTTTCCTTTAATATGAACTATGAGGACTCAGGATCCAGCTGGCCCTAGATACTTAAGGAAACTATTGAACTCTGCTTTGGTGGCAATTGCCTTGGCTAGTTGAAAGCTCTGTTTAGTTCCCCAACTGTGTTTGTATGTGACTTATATAAATTAGTTACTTCTGAAATTGCAGGTGGTTTTAAAACAAAAACTCTTATTCTAAGTAAAAGGATAACTGAGGGCTGTACCTTCTGAAACTAACCTGAAGTAAGTAATCTTGTATCAGTTTCCTGATCATACTCTAGCTTTCTTCCCCAACTGGAGTGACCCTGTACCAGAGATGGTCTGAAGCTTTTTACAAAGACAGCCTCTTCTCAAATGTACACCTGGCAGTAATTTTCCCATGAATAGTCTTGATGCTAACAATGTCTGATTCATCTGCCTTTTTATTCTTTTCTGTTACTAACACACTAGAAATAATCTCTGACAAAGTCCACATGTATGAGAATTAGCCTTAGAACAAGAGAAGCCAAGACATTGGCTATTAGGTGTTGGGTGATAAAACCATCCTGGTTTCCTCAGGATTGTTCCAGGCTTAACATTGAAAATCTTGTGTCCTGAGAAAAACCCTAGACCAAGGCAAACCAGGATGGTTAGTCACCCTACCAGATGTACACTTAGGCTATATGGTGTACTAGAAAGAACACTGGTCTTCAAAAGTCTGAGCCCAAGTCCTAATACTGTCACTTATTATGTTAACCATATAGTTTTCTGTTTATTCATAGTACTTATCAGAATTTTAACTTTGTATTTTGATCTTTATTTGTTTAGTGTTGTCTTCTCACTAGAAGGTGAGCCCCATGAGTGCTACAGTCATATCTTTTTGTTTCCCCATTACAACTCCAACATTAACACAATGCCTCACAAGAAGTCGGCACTCAACATTTATCCATTGAATTAATACATTAATAAGTCACAACTGCTCTAGTTTTCCATTTTCTCATCCTAATGGAGACATTACTTACTTCCAATAATTGTGAGGAATTGAGATAGTATGTATGTAAAAGAGACAATGTATGTTTTGTAAACCATACACAAAACGTTATTAATGATGGTACTTACGATGTGTGCTTGATAATAATATCTCTCTTCTATTGAGGAACCTATTCAGTGGTAGCCCTTTTCAATTTTTTTAAATTTCATTGCTTTTGTCCTTCAAATAGGTAGGTTGGTATTTTATCCCCATTTTAGAAATTAGAAGATTGAGGTTGCAAAGAATTAGGGCCAACTACAAGGTTAGAGGGCACAGTCTCCAAGACTGCACTCACTTCTGACACCAACTGCAAGTTTGGATGATTCCCAAAACCACTCTTACGTAAGATAAATCACTAGAAAGACTCATAGAACTTGCAGAAAGCTATCATACTCATAGTTATGGTTTTGCAGGGAAATGATACAAATTAAAATCAACCAAGGGAAGAAGCACATAGACCACAATCCAGAAGTACTGAATATAGAGCTTCCATTTTTCTCTCTCTGTGGAGTCAGGACATGTTACTCTCCTGGCATCCTTATGGACATTACTCATGGTGTGTTACCAACCAGGGAAACTTACATGAGCCTTGTGTTCAGAGTTTTTATTGAGACTCTATTACCTAGGCATGACTGATCATTTGCCCACATAGTTGATCTCAGTTTCTGGGTAGACTGATACCATCCAATCCAAAGTTCCTACTCCAAATCAACTTGTTACTATCTGTCTATCACAAGGCCCCTAAGCAAATAAAAATTACCTCCTGGGAGCTGAGGGCAAAGGCCAGACCTCTTTTGGAGCAATTTTAAATTCTTTAATACAGAGAGGTGCAGAGAAGTCAATCAACTGGCCAAAAGTTGCACAGCTGGCACATGTACACCCTAGTCAGCCTCCCTCTAGTGCCCATGCTATTATTTTCCATTGTATGCCCTGTGTGCCTGATAAACAATGCAGTTTTAATGTGCTATAAAATAATATATGACCCTATACGTAGAATAAAGAAAGGCATAACTGGAAGTAAAAAAAAAAAGGCAGAAATTGTACTACTTTCTCATCTACCTTTTTCCTCTCACAGCTCTCAAATTTGAACCTTCCTTTTTTCCTTGAACCACAACATAGGCCTATACTTGGAAAAGTGCAAAGTGGACAAAAGTGGGTAGAAAGTTTGTCTAGGGTATGCTTCCACTCTACCAACCTCCCCTCTTGTGCACTAGGGCTTATAAATACCCTCATATGTGCACACATGCATGCACACACAGAAATGCACACACACACCTCAACTCACAAAGAGGCCTATTTTTTATGGTCTGTCTAAAAAATTCAATTTTATGTATTAAATAAAAATTGGAAATCCTTCCTGGGGTCATTTACTTTTAAATATGAGCTTCTTAAACATAGAATAACTATGATGACAAAGAAATTAACATCATTTGATGAGATTTATAATAGAGATTTGTGGTTATAGAGTCTCCCTGTGTTTCCAATCACAGTGTAGCCAGCCATCCCATACATTTGCCTGCTAGAAGCTGGAGAAGGGTGTGGAAAAATGATAAGTAATAAGAGGAGAAGAAAACAAGAAAGGAAGGAGAGATACTCTGAAGCTCTGAAGTAACTGTACCTGTTCAGAAGTGGAAAACAGAATTCAAGGGGCCACATCACATGGAACGTCATCCAAAGCTTAAATAAACCAGAGAAAGCCTAGCAAAGACTTAAAAAGAAGGCAAAGGGTTTGGTACAGCCATTTTATTTGTTATCTTTCTGGTGGAGGAGAAAGAGTGCAAGACTATAGCTAACCTACTACAGTGGCTAGCAGTAGAAACAGCATAGACCTTAGAGTGAGGCACCCCAGAGTTTAAATTGCAACTCCACCATTAGCTTTATGGCCATAGGAAAATTATTTTGCTTCTCCAACCCTCAGTTTCCTTACTTGAATAATTGATGCTAATACTAAAACACATCTCCTAGGACCCTTAAAGAGATTAAATAAGGTAATGCATGCACAGTATTTTTGAGGTCAGTTACCAGGTCTTTGAGGTCAGTATTACCTGGAATCCTTACTTGGCAATGGGTAGTGGTGCAAGTCTGATGACTAGAGCGTGTGCTGAGCTACCTCCTCAGATGTGGCAAAATTGTGAGTAAAGCTTTGTTATCCTACTTGGTACAATTGAAATATCTTGCATTATGGGGTCAACACATCCAGGTTTCAATCCAGGCTATGCTACTTTCAAGCTATGTGACCTACAGGAAAATGTTTAGCCTCTCTGAGACTCAGTTTCCTTATCTGTACAACAGGGATAATAGCATATAGCTTGCAAATTCTGTAAAGGACCTTGCTTTCTTATGCTACACAGTGTTTCCAGAGACCAAAGAAAGAGCATCTTTTTTTTACTTTCTTATCCCAATATATTGCTTTCTTATGCTGCACAGTGTTTCTAAAGACCAAAGAAAGAGTATCTTCATAAACAGATAGATCCAATAAAATATTTTTATGTAAACTACATATCATACATATGCAAACATATACGGTATATATGTATGAAAATATATACATACATTGAAAAAATTCTTTCTTCATTGAGTAATAGTGGCACCACCCTAGTTGAAATCAATTGACCATAAATTGTATGTGGGTGTGTTTTCTAGACTCTCAGTTCTACTCCATTGATCTATGCATCTATCCTTATGCCAGTATTGCACTGTTCTGATTACTATAGCTTTGTTAAGTTGTGAAATCAAGAAGTATGATACTGCCAATTTTGTTCTTTTATTCAGATTGTTTTGGTCATTGAGTCTCTTGTAATTCCACATGAATTTTAAAATTAACTTGTTAATTTCTGCAAAACAGAAAGCAGTTGGATTTTGATAAGGATTGCATTAAATCTGGAGATCACTTTAAAGAGTATTGCCATCTTGACAACATTAAGTCTTCCAATCTATAATACAATGTCTTACAGCTTACTTAGGTCTTTAATTCTTTTGGTAATGTTTTATAGTACTTAGTGTGTCGGACTTGCACCTCCTTAATTAAATTTATTCCTAAGTATTTTTTTATGCTATTACTAATGGAATTTTTTCTTAAATTCATTTTCAGATCGTTTGATGCTACTATTAATATATATTTTTGTATACCAATCTTGTATCTTGCAGCTTTACTAAACTGTTAGCTCTAATAGCTTTTTAGTAGATTCCTGAGTATTTCCTATATACAAGATGTTTCTATATGCAAATAGATAGTTTTACTTCTTTTTTTCCAATCAGGATCATTTTTATTCCATTTTCTTGCCTAATTGCCTTGCCTATCACCCTGTACCTCCAGTACAATGTTGAATAGAAGTGAGGAGAATAGAAATTCCTGACTTTTTTCTGATGTTTGGAGGAAACATTTCAATCTTTTACCACTAAGTATGCTTCTAGTTTTGTGTTTTTAATAGATTACCTCTATTGGATTGAGGACGTTTCTGTCTATTCTTAGTTTGTTGAGCGCTTTTTATCATGAAAGGGTGTTGGATTTTGTCAAATTATTTTCCTGCATCTACTGAGGTGATCATATTTTTTCTTTTTATTAATATTACAAAGCTATTGTAATTATGACTGTGTGGTAATGGCTTAAGAGTAGGCATAAAGTTCAATGGAATAGAATTGAGAGTGCAGAAATAAACTCATACATCTATGTCAATTTTTTTTACAAGGGTGCCAAAAGCATTCAATGGGGAATGAATAGTCTTTTCAACAAATAGTTCTGAAACAGCTGGATATCCACATGAAAAAGAATAAATTTGGACCACTTTCTCATGCCGTATACAAAAACGTAAACTAGCTCAAAGACGTAGATATAAGAGCTAAAACAATAAAACTCTCAGAAGAAAACATAGGCATAAATCTTTGTGATCTTTGATTGGACAATGGTGTCTTAAATATGACATTTAAAGCACAAGCAACCAAAGAAAAATAAATAAATGAGACTTCATAAAGATTAACAACCTGTGTACATCAAAGGACACTAGCAAGAAAATGAAAAGATAGCCCACAGAATGGGAGAAAATGTTTACAGATCATATATCTGACAAGAGTCTAGTATCCAGACTATATCATGAGCTCTTATAACTCAACAATAAAAAGACAGCTCAAATTTTAAAAAGGCAAATGATTTGAATAGCCATTTATCCAAAGAAGATCTACAAGTCAACAATAATCACATGAAAAGATGCTCAACATCATCAGTCATTAGGGAAACACAAAGTAAAATGACAATAAGATATCATTTCATATCACATGGAATGGCTATAATAAAAAAAAAGAAAAGAAATATTGGTAAGTATGTGGAGAAACTAGGACCCTCATGCATTGCTGATGGGAGGTAAAAATGTATACTAACCATTGTGGAAAACAGTCTAGCAGTTCCTCAAAAAGCTAAGCCTAGAGTTTTATCATATGACCCTGGCCCACCAATTATACTCTTGGGCATATATCCAAGCAAAATGAAAACATATACAAACACTTCTACATAAAATTTCATAGTAGCATTATTCATATTCATAAAAGCCAGAAAGTGGAAATATCCCAAATGTCCATCAACTTATGAATGTATAAACAAAATGTGTTATAACCACACAATGGAGTATTATTTTGACATAAAAAGGGAATTAAATAATTTATACATGCTATAACATGGATAAACCTTGAAAACATTATGCTAAGTGGACAAATATCAGACAGAAAAGGCCACATATTGTATGATTTCTTTTATATGAAATGTCCAGAATACACATAGAGACAAAAACTAGGTTAATGGTTGCCAGAGGCTGGAGAAAGGGGAAATAGGCTGTGGCTATTTAATGGACATGGGTTTCTTTTTGAGGTATGAAAATACTCTGGAATTAAATAGAGGTGATAACTACACAGTCTTGTGAATATGCCAAAGCCACTGAATTGCACACTTTAAAATTACGAATTTAGTGTTGTATGAGTTATGTATTAATAAAAAGTTAATTTTTAATCCAAAGAGCACTTTGAGAAAAAAAAATTAATATGTGTCAGAAAAAAATGAATAATACAAAAATCTATCACTTTCTCTAACTCTTGCCAGGTGTCTCTGTGATACTTTAGGCTGCCCAGCCACTTTTTCACAAACGGTAGCAGTTTCAAGATGCCAGGGTTGTCCAGGAGCAGTGGCTCATGCCTGTAATCTTAGCCCTTTGGGAGGCCGAGGCGGGCGGATCACGAGGTCAGGAGATCGAGACCATCCTGGCTAACACGGTGAAACCCCGTCTCTACTAAAAACACAAAAGATTATCTGGGCAGGTGGCGGGCGCCTACTCCGGAGGCTGAGGCAGGAGAATGGCGTGAACCCGGGAGGCGGAGCTTGCAGTGAGCCAAGATCGCGCCACTGCATTCCAGCCTGGGCCACAGAGCAAGACTCAGTCTGAAAAAAAAAAAAAAAAAAAAAAAAAAAAAAAGTTGCTGAGGTCCTTTCAGAGTACTGGCCCAGGTCCAAGCTAATTCAGACTGTGTGGATCTTTTCTTCTTTCTTTACAACAGAAATGAGCAGGGTGTCTCATTTCCAGGAGGGGAAAGTACGGAAAAGAGTACTGTGGTTATATACCTCCAAAGTTAGCTAAGGTGAAACCTCAGATTCAAGATTAAGCAACATTAAATTTCAGCTGAAATTGTATATCTATCTGCTGCCACTTTATAAAATTTTTCACTTAAGATGACACAAAAACCTATTTATTGAGTTGTGTACACCATTAAAGTTTAAAAGTTTGACATGCATATGCTGTTTATTGTGTGGCAGTAATTAACTGTAATTGAAAAATATCCCATTTTATGGTTCTCTGAATTTTCAGTGATCTTTTCCCCTCCCTCCTTCCTCTCCTCTAACTCTAACTGCTTTCCTATAACTTAATCCTCCCCTGCCCCACACTCAAGCTGCTTTAATAGAAATATAAGCAATTTAAGTAGGTACCCGTTATATCACAAGGTTTTAAAATTATTAAGGCTCCTACTCTCCTAGTCGGGTCTATCTTTGAGATATGTGACTTTATGCCTGGAACTGTCAGGGAGTGGAGCTGGGAAATATATCCATCACATAGAAGAAAGGGGTTCTCGTCTATTATATTCCTTTTGTCCATCTCACCTTCTCTAAGAATGGAACATAAAGATCATTCAAGAAAGATGTGTGAAAAATACTTTTGAGATAGCATATAGTAGAAGAAGCGTCTATGCCTTCATCAGAATCCTGAGAGGTGAAATGTCCTTTTTGTAGCTGGCCAATTCTGAATTTTAATTTTATCTCCTTTTTCATTTTATGATGCTCCCATGTGTGTCTTACAGGATTTTTCTTCTTTATTGTCCCCTTCAATTTCCTCCTTCTACCTCTTGCCCTCAATTCTTATTTTCAATTTTCTGTCTCCTTTCATATTCTATCTTTCCTTGTTATGCTAGACTCAGGCCTCCTTGCTAAAGCACAGCTTATAATTCTTCCACTTGTACTTTCTAAGCAGGATTTTTATAACTAGATCTCCTACTTTTCTTGATCAGTCTCTTGCTTTCTGGCTTCACTCATTTCATCTCTGGTTCTTCCCATAATTCTTGGCTGAATTCCCACTTGATCCTACTACTGGTCATAACCTACCAGGAAAAATCCCCATGGGACATCATTCACTCTGATATATTTTTGTCTTGCCTCAGAGTCACAGAAATTTGGTCACCTAAGCAAAGAAAATATATTTTCAAATAGTAACATAGTGTCTGCCTGGGCACAATTTAAAATAAATCCTAGGAAAGTCTCTGATCTTGTATTCCCAAATGTTTAGATATATTCTGATCTACAGGTCTTCTTCATGCTGTTCACACTTTGTATGAAAGGAGTGTGCTTCATAAAGCATCAGACTGAATACAAGAAAATCAATACGCAATCTGTGTGATAGTTAATTAAGGTGCCAGAATGAATTACTTTTCTTCCCCTTCTGATTTGGGTCAGAGTCGCATTTGATTTGGGAAGTTGTCCATTTTCAATTATGGTTTGTTCTGTGTTCTTTTTTTTTTTTTTTTTTTTTTTTTTTTTTTTTTTTTTTTTTTTTTTGAGGCGGAGTCTCGCTCTGTCGCCCGGACTGGAGTGCAGTGGCCAGATCTCAGCTCACTGCAAGCTCCGCCTCCCGGTTTACGCCATTCTCCTGCCTCAGCCTCCCGAGTAGCTGGGACTACAGGCGCCCGCCACCTCGCCCGGCTAGTTTTTGTATTTTTAGTAGAGACGGGGTTTCACCGTGTTAGCCAGGATGGTCTCGATCTCCTGACCTCGTGATCCGCCCGTCTCGGCCTCCCAAAGTGCTGGGATTACAGGCTTGAGCCACCGCGCCCGGCCTGTTCTGTGTTCTTTTTATGTGACCAGAATGAATGACTGGCAGGAAATCATGTTATGTCAGAAGTCTATGGGATAAGTTTAACATGCTGAAGATGTGGTTTGGCAAAAGTTATTTCCAAGAAAAGACTGATAAATCAGGGTGAGATAGTTTAGGAGAAAGGCATATCTACATGTACAGGTAAGACTGTGATGAAACCAACTTTATTCTCTGTGCATTGTTTTCAGTTTTCACATACAGTCATTCAGCAAACATTTGGTGAGCAAATACTCTATGTCAAGCATTGTACAGCGCACTAGAGGTGTAGCCATTTACAAGAATGTTGTGCATTCAGAGAATTTATAGTCTAACAAGGGAGAGCAACATTAAAGGGTCCCACACATAATTAATTAAGTACAATTTTTTGTAGTGCTACAAAGGAGTATACAGTAGTTACCCTTTGTATCAGTCTGTTTTCATGTTGCTGTTAAAAAATAGCTGAGGCTGGGTAATTTATAAAGAAAAGAGGTTGAATTGACTTATGGTCCTGCAGGCTGTACAAACATGGCACCAACATCTGGCAGCTTCTAACGAGGGTCTCAGGAAGCTTATAGTCATGGCAGGGGGTAAAACGGAAGCAGGTACGTAATTTGGCGAGAGCAGGAGCAAGGGGTGGGAGAGGTGCCACACACTTTTAAACAACCAAATCTTGTGAGAATTCACTCGCTATCATGAGGAGAGCACCAAGCCATTCATGAGGAATCCACCCCCATGACCCAAACACCTCCTACCAGGCCCTACCTCCAATATCGGTGATTACATTTCAACCTGAGGTTTGGAGGAGACAAACATCCAAACTGTATCATCCCTTATCTGTGTTTCACTTTCCATGGTTTCAGTTACTCATGGTACAGTACAATAAGATATTTTGAGAGAGAGAAAAAGAGAATTCATTCATGTAACTTTTATTACAGTATAGTTATAGTTGTTATAGATTTTATTATTAGTTACTGGTGTTACTCTCTTACTGTGCCCAATTTATAAATGATAATTTATCATAGGTCTGTATGTATAGGAAAAACATAGCATATATAAGGTTTGGTACTATCCACAGTTTCAAGTGTCCACTGGGGGTCTTGGAATGTATCAGCCACAGATAAAGAAGAACGACTGTACCTTATCTTGCTGGATTTTTCCGTAACTCTAAAGTTACTATTCAAACTAAAGCCAGGAAACATCCAGAAATCTTTCTATGGTCTTCTGTACATAAAGGCTAAATACATAAATAAATAATGGATGGAGGGATTCCTTCCCAGGGATACAGTGAGAGGTCTGGTGACCTCAGTTTGGAGTCTAGAGTATCAGGCAATGTGCCCCAACCAAAGAAAGCACTCAATAGTATAATGCAGCTCATTTCCCAGTCCAAAGCTCAGCTTCCTTTATGCTTATTTTACTTGGTGAGAACTAGTCCTCAGTGAACATTGTCCAGAGACAGGTTGATAATGATGATCAAAACCAGGCTGTTTTGTTAATGAATTCCAGAGGTGGTAGGGCTGATGACAGACCTAATTCTCTGGCAAGGGGATGGCCTTAATAGACAATAATTCTGGATTGCTTGGTGTTAAAAATATCAGGATGATTGAATGAAGGAGGCTAGAGAACTATAAGTGAACAGGGTCCTATTCATTCTGGATGATACAGGCATCACCAGCCTGAAGGCAGGGGACCTGGAAAAGATCTCATCAGGTGTAAGATTCTGTTAAGTTTAACTTGCTGAAGCATTAACACTCCTAGAAGAATGGCTGAATGCCAATTCCACTTTCCTTAAATGTGCATTGAAATAGTACTTACTGGTGCCAATTTATTCTTAGCTCTGTGGGCCTGCCCATGTATATATCACATAGAGGTGAACATTACTTATATTTGATGCAAGGGTCCCAGCCTAAAGGTGCTCACAATTTTCATAACTTGATTTAGTGTAAATTATACTCACCTTAGGGAATGAGTAACTCCTGATTCCTCTCCCCAGTGGGCACATGATTAATTGGCTTAGTGATAAAAAGAAAATGGCTTCAACACAGACTTAAGCTCTAGTGGGCTCCCAGAAGATTAGGTTTTAAATCTTGATAGAGTTTACTTGGCCCTCCCTCATTAAACTGAGATAAGTCAAGTTTAAAAACCAAGGCCTTCTTATATTAGCAAGGGCAGGAAAACCCCAAAGTAAGGACAAGAGTTTACCTAGCATATATTCCAGACAGATGCCAAATGCTAGTTGGCTAGCACATCTTTATGGGGAAGGATGCCACATTTTAATAATTAGCCCCATTTTAGAAAAATTGGCATGTAAAATCTTTTTGAGATCTTTTGGAGATAACATTTTTGAGGAGTCACTCTATTTTCATGTTAAGCCCTCACCAGTATCTACTTGTTCTGGGCTGTTGTAAATGTAATGATCTTAGGCATGTTCAGTCATTTGCATAACCAATATACTACATATGTAAGTGTATCTGTAGCCATCTGAACATGAATGCATCTTTCAGTCCCTTTGTGAGAATTTGGAGACGTTAAAAAAAATGGGAGTTTGTAGGAATGGTGTATCCCCTTTGGCAGGTATATGTTGCCAATCCACTTACACACTGAGAACTCTACAATCAGGGATTTAAAGATATTGCTTCTGTTAAATGCTCCCTCTAAACATATATGTCTAACTGGGGGTAATTGCTTTGCAAAGAAAGTATGCTCTAGAAAAGGTTGGTTTCAAAATCAGTTCTTGCCACTCAGCCTGCAGTTATCATTTAGTTGAGTGCAGGAAGCAGGGCTTTTTTATGTTTGACTCTTCCATACCATTGTGACCCCTATGCATAATTCAGGAAATTATGTGGAATAGAAAAATTAAGTATTTTAAAATGCACAATGTGTGGAGTGTGGAGAGAGACACTATTTAAAGAACCCCTATAGGGAATTCTTAGTTCCATCTAGTTTTCGAGAGTAGTCATGCAGAAAGTGGTAAATTATACATTTAGCTGGGCCCAAGTTTCTAAGGAGTCAGGTGTTACGAGTCTGATTTCATGTCATCCTCTCCAGTTTAGCTGACTAGTCTAACCCTTCACTCACCCCAGTTGTGCTCTCTGAAAGATTTCAGTTTAGCTGTATGCTAGGCCAGGAGGTAAATAAAGGCAGATAAAATTATGGCATCGAGTTGCCTCAGCTCTCGAAAAGATTTGATTCTGACTCTACCCTCCCCAACACACTGCACAAATGCTAGATCATTCTCCTTCATCCTGTACAAATATTCTGTTTCTGACAACCCACATCGTTTCAACTGACTTGCTAGTTCTTTAGCCACTTATATTAATCAGGGTTCTCCAGAGAAACAGAACCAATTGTGTGTGTATGTGTGTGTGTATACACATATGTGTACACACACTTAACCAATAGGCTACATATGTTAGGGCATTTGTGGCTATCTGAACATGAATGTATGTTTCAGTCTCTTTGTGATTGAAACATGAACACATGTATGTACACATATGTGTGTATATATGTGTGTATATATATATAAAGCGATTTTCATAAGGAATTGGCTCACATGATTATGGAGGCTGATAAGTCCTATAATCTGCTGTCTATAAGCTAGAGAACAGGCTACTGCAATAACCCAAAATGAAAGCTGACAGTGGTATGAACCTGGTGCTGGCAATAGAGGTAGTGAAATGTGTTGGATTCTGCATATATTTTAAAAGCACAGGCAACAGTATTTGCTGAGGGGTTGGAATGAGGGGTAAGAGAGAAAGAGTAGTAAAAGATGATAGCATGACCAAGCAAATGAAAGGATCAAGTTGCTCCTTACTATGATGAGGAAGACTGGAAGAGGTTTTCGGGGTGGAGAAATTGTGAGTCCAGTTTTAAACATGTTTGGTTTGCCACCTTTTCAATATTAACATACAAATTAGATGTCTTGGTGCCTGGAGCAGTGCCCAGCATGAGGCCCGTACTCAGTAAATAGTTTTAACTGAATGAATTATACTCTAAGTTCCCTCTGCCTCCTCTCAGTTACAACCACATCATCTCACCAAGTTAGTCTGCTCCTTCATTATAATGGTTTCTCACATTTGGTGTTAAGTGAGCCTAAAAACACAACTGATGATTTCCTTTGACCTCTTTCTAAGATAACTCTACTTAGTCTCACATACTTTCTGTTTTCTGGGAGTGTCAATAAGGCCCTGTTTGCTCTGGTTTCCCATCTGTGATCAAGAAAAACAGCTAGGAAGCCCGTTATTAATCTTCTTGCATCAATACTTACATTGTAAACCTATGCCATCTTCTTTCATTAGTTACAGAGAAGACTAATTACACTGACTAGACTGATGAACTCAGTATGCAAATATTCATGTAATGAGATGGTCTGCCCAATTTTCTCCTGCAGTTATTCAAATACCTCCCCAATTTATAGCAAAGCCAGAAAGTCCTACAGTTCACTAATATCAAAAAGTGTGTATGTGTGGGCTTCTGGGCCGATGGATACACAAATATGTACAATTGGACATCTTTACAACTTGATGGTGGTCAAAGTAGAACTAGGGTGCTGGGACAAAGAAAGGCAGTTAATGTGTGTGAGTGCACCCTAAGAGTAGGATACTTAACAGGGATTTACTAACCAGCACTAGCACAGACAAGTCATTACAACCTGAAGGAGACACAGTCATCCATGAAGATTATTTCTGCTGCACTGAGGGTAAGCTGAAGATAAAGGATGTTCCTGGTCCCTTAATAAAAGAGAAACAATGAATTATTTTGTATAAGGTAGTTTTCAAATGCCTGGGTAAAAGTCTACTCTGGTGGCTTCCTTTCCTGAAGCAATGGCGTTAATCACTGGAAGTTAACTAGCAGGTCCAGTAACTGTAGCCACAATGAGAACCTGGCAAACAGTATTTTGTTCAGAGGACTCTGAGCTTCAGGGCCTCCCTTCATTGGTGGGTTCTGGTTTAGCTGAGAGTTGTGGGCTGAGTAGAACTTCAACGTCTTTCTGAGCCCCACATCAGCTATAGGCCCAGAAAAGGATTTTGTGCCATTAAAGGTGGGTCATTAGCTATAAGTGTTTTATCTCCACCAAGAAGGGTACATTTCCCACTGATTATTGTGTTCTGTTTTGGAGAAAATTTCAGAAAAAACCCTAGAGACGAAGCTTTATAGCAGATGTTGGAGGTGGATAGTTATTTTGTTATTTTTTGTGTGCATTTGTGTGTTGGCAGGAAAGTATAAGATCTAAAAATTAAAATTAAAAAACATAAGAATTGGAAAGTAAGGAACAAATTTATTTTGAAATCTGGTGAGTATAATTGGAATGACAATGGATGTAAAGATGAACAGTTTCTCATGGGCAAACTAGGACTAGAGCTCTTAGTTGGACTCTGGAGCAGTCAGGGGACAGAAAGAACTCACTGATCCCTAGGGAAAGGCCAATGGTGCTAGGGGACCAGAGAGGGAAGATTTGCTCAGCAACTCATTCATTCTTCATTCATTTATTCATTTAACAAACATTTATTGATTAGTCACTCTGAGCTGTATTGGGTCCTTAGTCTACATTGATGAATCAAACAAATGTGACCTGTTCACCTGGAATTCACATCCCAGTGGCTGAAATGGACAAATATGTGGAAAAAAACTGAATACAGTAATAAAAAGTTGTGATAAATGCTATTGAATGCTGGCCACACAATAGACATTGCACAAGGAGGTTTAATCTTTTCAAGGCAAGGACAGACCCTGTCACTCTCTAACATTTTTTAATTACTTGAAATGATTTAATTCTTAAATAATATATTTATTTTCTGTTTTCTCCAAGTAGATTGAAAACCCCCTGATATCAAGTCTTGTTCACAATTATATGTCTTGTTCACTGCAGTGTCTTTCTAAATGCTCAGTAATTACTTGTTAGTCAATTGGATAGATGAATCTTTTATTATCTTCATGTTAACCCTGTTAGATGGGAAGTACAAAAATCAATTATGCCCATCTTCTAGATAAGGATAAGAGGCTTTGGAATGGATCTGGGTTTGGGAATCAGCATCTAATGAAGATATAACTACTAATAATCATAATGCTTTGTATGATTCTTAAGTTTGAAAAAGTAAAAATAACTAGAATAAGAAAATATAAAAAGGTTATGACACCAACCGTTTGTCACTGGTTCATTCATTACTATAGCTGTCATCTAAAAATGTATGAAGAATGTGACATAGAAGAGCTAAGTTCAGGTGAAAGAACATATTACTTGTTAAGAGCATGGCCTCTGGAGCCATTCTACCTGCTTTGGAAACCTGGCTCTTCCATCTACTAGATTGGCAGCCATGGAAGAGTCAATTTATTTTTTTGGACCTCAGTTTCCCCATCTATAAAATAAACACTAGTTGGATAATATTATATTACTATATATTATATATGATATTATATATTCTGTTTTGCTCAGGTAATTTTCCTTCTTGTCAATATGAAATACAGAATTGGAGTCTACTCAGAAATATACAAGTGCCATGTGTTAAGTTCAAGGTGCTGAAAGTACAAGGAGCTTTTAATATTTGTAGCCCCATTCAGAAAGCAAATCTTTGTAGGAGAGATTAAATTTCAAAGCCACTGAGAAAAGGGATAAGATAAAATAGTCGTGCTGAGGAAAATAATATTATCCACACTAATACCTACAACCTAGAGTTTCTGTAGGTACTAAATGGGATTATACCAATAAATGGCTTAGAACAATGTCTGTCATAATAATAAATAATAATAATAGTTTTTATTACATGGAGGAAAGATCATAAAATTAAAATGTATTTCCTTATATTCTACCATGCATTTCACATTTATTGATCTCTCCTTCTGGGCCAAGCACTGTGCTAGGCACTTGACAGATGGATGAGATGCATCCCCTGCCATCAAGGAGTATCCAATCTAGGAGAACACAGACTCATACACAACTGATTATAATGGTATGTCTATTCCCAATAAGCGTTTCCAACCACAGGCATTATTTGCGATCATGTATCTCCTCCTCTTTATCACATAGCTATTCAGCATACAGAATGTTAAAGACCAGATGGTGTTAAGCTGCTTATTTTAGGGCTAGTTGTAAAAGTTCATTCCTTATCTCACATTTAACACAGTATCTTAATGAGAAAACCATTCACAAAGCATTTATGGAGTACTTACTCTTAGTTGATACCTTGAGAAGGATATAAAAAGGAGTGCAGCTATGGGGCTATGGGAAAAGCATCAGACTTGAAGTCAGAAATCTTGAGTTTGAGTCAGGGCTTTGCCACTGAGAAAATTGATTGACCTTGGATAAGTCACCTAAAAACTGCGTAGCTGAGAATATTAAATGAACTAGAAAATAGGAAAAAGGAAAACAGCTGGCTTTCAATAATTTTCCAGTTATTCAGTCTTTCATTTTTTCAGCATAAGACACAAGACACTGATGAATTAATGAATGTCAATAAGATGGACAAACTCACCGTAAAAGGTATCAAAGCAACTTTGTGATTAACATAGCTTTCTCCTGACACCTAGAGAAGCCAAATGACAAAGTGGGGAGTTTGGAGAAGTAAGTAGCTGAGTGCTTCAGGAGGATTCACTAGTGGTAGGTGCAGGATGGGGTTTGGCTGGGACAACAATGAAGGGTCACCGCTTTTAATGAATTCATTCTCTTTGAGAATATTTAGAAAGCAATAAAAGGGGAATCTGACATCTCATCCTCCCATCCATTATCATGTCACTGAAATTGACTTTTGCTAAGTTCACCAATGACTTTATTGTCAATGAAACCAATGGTCACTTCTGAATCCTGATTTTATGTTTAGTAGTATTCTCCATAGTTGGCCACTCTCTCTTCCTTGATACAGTGACTTCCTTGGACTTCTGTGACACACTCTCCTGATATACTTTACAGGTGCTTTTGCTCAGTCTCCTTTTTGAGCCCTTCTTCTATTATCTAAAAATTGTGTGGCAGAGGTCCTCAAAGCTCAGTTTGTTCTAGACCCTCTTTGTTCTTACCACTCTACCCTCCCTAAATTCAGTTACCATGTATACATAAGTGGGCCCCAAATCCAGCTCTCCTGGACTCCAGACTCACATAGCCAACTGCCTTGTCAACATCTGCATCTGCATGTCCACATCCTACAGGCATGTTAAACTGGACATGCCACAGGATGAATTTATCAACTCACTACCCTCTGTAGTACATCCTGCTTCTCCTCCAGTTTTCCCAATTTCAACAAAGGGTAAGAATATTCTAGGCATTGCCCTTGACAGCACTCCTCTTCATTCCTCCCAAATCAAATGCAACAGCAAGTTCTGTTTTGTTGTTGTTGTTTGTTTGTTTTTTGAGATGGAGTCTCACTCTGTTGCCCAGGCTGGAGTGCAGTGGCACAATCTCAGCTCACTGCCACCTCCATTTCCTGGGCTAAAGTGATTCTCCTGCCTCAGCCCCCCGAGTAACTGGGACTACAGGCCTGCGCTACCATGCCCCTGGATAGATATATATATATATAGTATTTTTGGTAGAGACAGGGTTTCACCATATCGCCCAGGCTGGTCTCAAATTCCTGACCTCAAGTTATCAGCCTCCGTTGGCCTCCTAAAGTGCTAGGATTATAGTCATGAGCCACGGTGACTGGCAAAGTTCTGTCATTTTTTTACACCAACATATACTTTGGCTATGTTAAAGTCTCTTAATCCTCTCTGTCACCACCTTAGTCTAAGCCTCAGTTGTGTCTGAGCTAGACCACTGCAACATTCTCTTAACTGAATTCAGCATACATACTATTGCCATTTGCCTGGATGATATTTTACAAACATAAATTAGATAATTTCTTGTCCTTGTTTAAAACTTTTAAAATAAGTCCCCATTACCCTTAGAATAAAGCCCCAAATAATTACTATGCTCTATAAGGCCCTGCATGAACTGACCTGTGTCCATATCTCCGACCTCATCTTGTACCTTTCTCCCATTTACTGTCCCCCTTCACTCAACAAACATACTGGGCTTCCTGTCGCAGTGCCTCAGCATTATCTCTCTCCCTTTCTTACATTTCAGATTTCAGTTCAAATATCACTTCCACTAGGAAGCCTTCCCTAACGAACCCTTGCCTCCGGGCTAGCTTAGTCTACCTGTTTTGTGTTCCATAGAAAGCTGCACTCTCTTTTTCCCCTCTCAGAACCCATTTTCTTACTTGTTTAATGTTTTCCTTCTCCATTAGAATCTAGGTTTCATGAAGACAAGAACTGTGTCTGTCTAATTCACCAAGCATGATACCTGGCACATAGCAGATATCTTTTAAAAGTGACTCTTACACAAATGTCCAAAGCAGCATCATTCATAATACCCAAAACATAGATACTGCCCACATGTCTGCCACCTGATAAATGGATAAGCAAATGTGGTATTGCGGGATCTGGCCAGCAGCCCACAATGCAACAGGGCTCTCTCTTTCTTCCCAGGTGGATCAGTAAGTCAAGAAATAATAGACACACACAAGATAGTGAAAGCTGGGACCAAGGGGGTCACCTCCTTCTGGTCTCATGGTGCCAACAATGAACTGGATATGCCAGCATTTATTATTAAGTTTAGTGAGGATGCGGGTAGGTTAGTGATGGATTTAGGGTCATTTGATTATGAGGTGAGATGGTCACATGGGGATGAAGTAGTTCTTTAACATAACATCTGTATGCAGGAGTACAGTATACAGAGATAAGAATTTACAATATAGTGTATGCATCAGTAATTTCTAACAGAGTCTTAAAACAGGAACACAGTCTTTCCATAACCTATGATTAGCAAGATATTAATCAGCAGTAACAGTTGCAGCAAAAGCTGGTTACAAACAATTCATAGAAATAGGACATGAAGTTAGACAACCTGTTAGACCAGAATTTCTCAGAAGGGAGTATGCCTTAACCCTAAAGAGGCCTAGAAGAGCCGCAGCAAGATGAGGGCGTTTATAGCCCTATCTTATCCACATGGACAGACGCCCCCCACGTGTCCATTTACAGGCTCTCCACGAGGGTCGCATTCCATTCCCAGAGCTATGAACATCTGCTTTTCTGGGATAGGAATCTTGGTGATGTGAAACATCCCTAACTGCAGGTCCATTCATAGGCTCTCTGCAGGGGGAAACACATCACGCACTGTTGGCTCATTCTAGCAGTCCAACCTGGCATTGTCTTTAACAACCCTGCATGCAATTTTGTATTTACAATAATCAGGAGTGTTTCCTGTTTTGAACTGCCGTAGAGGTTTTAATGAGAACCCTGATACCAAGTGTCCTCAAGGAGGGACAGAGTGACTAGATGGTAGTGTGACTGCCCAAGTTTGAATATGTAATGAGAGACATCCATTAGTGGGTCCCAGGCACAAAGGTGGATACCTAAAACCTAAAGTGATATTGAAAGGGGTTCCTTCTTCTGAAGGTTGGGTAGGACAACGATCATCTACAGAACCAGGCATCCAAATACTGTCATTAACATAGACCTTGACAGGAGCATCCATCCATGTCATGGCTCGAATAAGAGGAGGAAAAGGAATATAGGCCCAATATGTATAGCTTTTAACAGTCTGTGGAGTGACAGAGGGTAGAAGGATCAGTGTCATCAGGAGGAGGCAGAGGTTGAGCCAGACCTGGATCGCTGGAGACAAGTTGTTCAGGATGGCTGACTGGATTGTCTGTTGTAAAGGAGTTAGCGTGGTCATTTTCTTCTTTTTGATGATTGGATGTATTAGTTGTTTCCTGCTGTGGCGCTTTTTCAGCAAATTTCTCTGTCTCGTTGTTGCATGCATCTTCAGAACACAATTTCAGGTGTCTAGCAGGAATCCAAACAGGAGATTGATGTTCACCTGGGGGAAACACAAGCATAGCCTCTTCCCCATGTTAAAATAGAATGTTTTGACAATATATTAGATTGAACGTCTTTCCACCATTCTTCTTCCTTGGTTTACCATAGGACGGTTACCAGAGAAATGTTTTTCGGCAGCAGTAACAGGACTAGATTTAGGAATACTAAGAAAATTTAACGTGAGCAATGCCAAGTTTAGTTGTATGTGAGAGGTAGACGACTCCTATCCCTCTCTTTTTGTTTAAATAATTGTAATTTTAAAATTCTGTTGCTTCTTTCTACAATAGTTTGGCCTTGTGGGTTATAAGGAGTACCAGTAATATGTTTAATATGCCACTGATCAAGAAAATTTTTAAAAGCTTTACTGCAATAGGCTGGACCATTGTCTGTTTTGACCTCACTAGGAATTCCCATAACTGTAAAACATGAAAACATGTTTTTTAACATGAGAAGTGGCTTCTCCTGTTTGACAGGTAACCCAGATGAAATTGGAAAAGGTGTCAACTGTGACATGCACATAAGCTAATTTTCCAAAAGAAGGAACATGAGTAACATCCATTTGCCAGATAACATTAGGAGAAAGACCTCGGGGATTAACTCTGGGAGATTGTGTGGGTAAAACAAGAACCTGACATTGAGAACAGTGTTGTACAATTTGTTTAACGTGTTTCCAACTGAGAGAATATTTATGTTTAAGACCTGAGGTATTAGTATGAGTGAGTTGATGAAATTGTTCTGCATCTGTAATGGCTAGAGAAACTGGAGTATCGACTTTATGATTACCACTGGATAAAGGTCCAGGAAAGTTTGTATGAGAACAAATGTGAGTGATGAAAAAAGGGTGGTTTCGGTTTCTGACAGTTTTTGGTAACAAAGAGAACAAGGAAAACAGATTAGTATCAGCAATATATTTGATGGTAGCTGTTTCTATTGCCTTGGTGGCATGGACTACATAAGCTGAGTCAAAGACAATATTAAGAGGCTGATCAAAATCCTGTAATGCAGAGATAACAGCAAACAACTCGGCTTTTTGAGCAGAAGTCTGTGGAGTAGAAATGACTTTGTCTTTTGGTCCTACATACCCTGCCTTTCCATTACTGGATCCATCAGTAAAAGTGGTAACGACTATCTCTAGTGGTGATGAACAAGTAAGTTTTGGTAGAATCCAGGAAGTATTTCGTAGAAATTGGAAGAATTTCGACTTAGGGAAATGATTATCAATAGTGCCAATGAAGTCAGCCAGATTAGTCTGCCAGCACAAAGTTGTAGAAAAGGCATTTTTAACTTCATTTTTTGACAAAGGAACCACAATAATGTTTGGATCAAAGCCGGAAATTTTAGTGATACGTTGATGTCCTAACCCAAATCAAAGTGGCTATTTGATGAAGATATATTGAAAGAGTTTTAGAGGATGAATTAGGAAGAAATACCCATTCAACTAGAGAATCACTTTGTACTATAAGTCCCGTAGGAGAGTGGATGGAAGGAAAAACTGAAAATCATAAAGGTAAATTTGGGTCAATATGAGAGACTTATGCCTCTCTCTTTGTTCTACAAAAGACAACTCTTGTTTTGCTGGCTCAGATAGAGAGCGAGGACTGTTTAAATCTGTATCTCCTGATAAAGCGGCAAATAGATGAGAAAATGCATAAGTAGGAATGCCTAGGACTGGTCTGAGATAATTGATGTTACCTAGTAATTTTTGAAATCGTTTAAGGTGTTTAAATTGTCAGTACGAAGTTGGACTTTTTGGGGCTTAATGGAGTGAGCTTCTAGTTGCATTCCTAAGCACAGAAAAGGAGTGGCTTGTTGAATTTTATTGGGAGCAATGTGGAGTCCTGCATTGGCAACAGCTAATTTTAGAGGTAAAGCATTGACTGAATTCATCTTTAGTGGGGGCAGCAATCAGTATATCATCCATATAATGAAAAATGTAATTATTTTTAAGTCTGTCAGATAGGTTGTAACACAGTACTGACAAACAACTGACAAATAGTAGGACTGTTAATCATTCCTTGAGGTAAAACTTTCCATTGATATCTAGCTATGAGAGCTGAATTGTTAATGGATGGTATAGTGAAAGCAAATTTTTCACAGTCTGACTTGTCTGAAGGAATATAAAAAAGCAATCTTTAAGGTAAATGATAATTAAAGGCCATTCCTTAGGAATCATGGAGATGGATGGCACACTGGTTGTAATGCCCCCTAGGTTTAATAACTGCATTAACAGCTCTTAAGTCTGTTACCATCCTCCATTTTCCTGACTTTTTTTGTACAACAAACACAGGTGAGTTCTATGGAGACAAGGAGGGCTCAACAGTGTTTGCTTGTAGTAAATCACTAACAATTTCAATTAAGGCCTCCAATTTGTGTTTGGAAACCTGCCACTGCTCTACCCAAACAGGTGACTCACACATCCATTGTGCAGGGGCAGAGGAAGAGAAAGAGAATGAGGGGGCTAGGACATGGACTGGAGGGAAGCAGGATTCCAAGCCTCTGAAAGAAGGGGTCCCGGAGTGTTGAAAGAAACAGTAGGCAGAGAAGAGGGGAGAGGTCTAAAAGGATGAGAGGAGGCCGGGCGCGGTGGCTCAAGCCTGTAATCCCAGCACTTTGGGAGGCCGAGATGGGCGGATCACGAGGTCAGGAGATCGAGACCATCCTGGCTAATATGGTGAAACCCCGTCTCTACTAAAAATACAAAAACTAGCCGGGCGAGGTGGCGGGCGCCTGTAGTCCCAGCTACTTGGGAGGCTGAGGCAGGAGAATGGCGGAAACCCAGGAGGCGGAGCTTGCAGTGAGCTGAGATCTGGCCACTGCACTCCAGTCGGGCGACAGAGCGAGACTCCGCCTCAAAAAAAAAAAAAAAAAAAAAGGATGAGAGGAATGAGAAACAGGCCATTCAGATGAATGCCACATGTCCTCCTCTGGCAGAGGGGGCAACGGTTTAGTAGAAGAGTTTAACATATAGAGATTCCAAGATAGGAGGCGGAGGGAGGGGATCATCACCAGGTTCCTCCTCTTGGGGAGAAAACAAGGAGAGATTGAATTCTTCCTCATCATCAGGAGGAAGGCTAGTAGGAGGGTCAGCTAGGCGAGGTAAAGGGAGCGGTTCAACATCCACGTTAACTTGTGGCAGTTGAAGAGGATAACCAGACTGAAAAGGAAGTAAAGCAACACGATTAAGAGCCCAGTCAGTCCAAACAGAAACAGGAAGTAAAACACCATCTCTCATGAGTTGGTGGAGAGTGGGGCCAACTCTATCCCAGTCTAACAGGTCCATAGAACCTTTGTCAGGGAACCAAGGACAGTATTTTTCAATAGTCTGAAATAAGAGAATAAGGTTATTGGAATCAGCTTGATTCCACCCTGTTTAGGAAGAAGTTTAATAAAAGACAGATAAGCCTGGTGTTTAGACTGCTATTGTCCCATAATAACCCTGGAATATTACCAGTTGACAAACCCAAAAAGAGAGGAGAGTCAGAAAAAGCGTACCCAGAGACCTTACTGTCGAGACTAAAGACTAGTCATCACAAACCCACACTCGGAGTGCACCGAGCTGAGGAACAAAGAAGGCCAAGTTGGATGCCAGATATTGTGGGATCTGGCCAGCAGCCCACAATGCAACAGGGCTCTCTCTTTGTTCCCAAGTGGATCAGCAGGTCAAGAAATAATGGACACACACAAGATAGTGAAAGCTGGGTCCAGGGGGGTCACCTCCTTCTGGTCCCGCAGTGCCAGCAATGCACTGGATATGCCAAGCATTTATTATTAAGTTTAGTGAGGGCGGGGGTAGGTTAGTGATGGATTTAGGGTCATTTGATTATGAGGTGAGATGGTCACATGGGGATGAAGTAGTTCTTTAACATAACATCTGTATGCAGGAGTACAGTATACAGAGATAAGAATTTATAATATAGTGTGTGCATCAGTAATTTCTAACAGTCTTAAAACAGGAACACAGTCTTTCCATAACCTATGATTAGCAAGATATTAATCAGCAGTAACAGCTGCAGCAAAAGCTGGTTACAAACAATTCATAGAAATAGGACATGAAGTTTGACAACCTGTTAGACCAGAATTTCTCAGAAGGGAGTATGCCTTAACCCTAAAGAGGCCTAGAAGAGCCGCAGCAAGATGAGGGCGTTTATAGCCCTATCTTATCCACATGGACAGACGCCCCCCATGTATCCATTTACAGGCTCTCCACGAGGGTCGCATTCCATTCCCAGAGCTATGAACATCTGCTTTTCTGGGATAGGAATCTTAGTGATGTGAAACCTCCCTGACTGCAGGTCCATTCATAGGCTCTCTGCAGGGGGAGGCACATCACATGCTGTTGGCTCATTCTAGCAGTCCAACCTGGCATTGTCTTTAACAACCCTGCATGCAATTTTGTATTTACAGTAATCAGGAGTGTTTCATCTTTTATTCCATAGCAACAGTTTCAGGGTGTCTCCCTGCAGTGTGATATATCTATACAATGGAATGTTATTTAGCCATGAAAAATAATGATGTGTTGATTCATTATACAACATAAATGAACTTTGAAAATATATAATAAAGAAGTGAGTCACAAAAGATCACACATTGTTGGATTCCATTTAATAAAAAAAAAAGTCCAGAATAGGCAAATCCATAGAGACAGAAACTACATTCATGGTTGTCAGGTGCTGAGAAGAGGGGAGAATGAGAAGTGACTGTCAACAGTATGGAATTACTTTTGGGGATGATGAAAATGTTCTGAAATCACATAGGGATGATGGTTGTACAACTCTGTGAGTGTAATAAAAACAACTGAATTGTACACTTTTAATGTGTGAATTTTACATATGTGAATTATATCTCAATAAAGCTCTTAAAATGAATTAATGAGTATAAATAACAAAAACTATGTATCTGACAACGTAGAAAATGCTGAGTGATTTTTAATTTACGAGAGAGCAAAGAAACAAGCATAGTAAAGCTTCATCTTGTGAATTGCACACACTCATTTCATGCATCTGCTTTTACCTCCTTAGGAACTGGCAACTGAAAGAGAAAGCATGGGTCCTAAATTTGGAAAGGACCCCAGAGATTATGTAATTCAACTATCTCACTCTCCCTATGAGAAATGGAGGTGCAGAGGGAAAGTGGCTCTCCAACCTCACACAGCATATTAGTGACCAGATATATACGAAAGCCTTTGTCTCCTGAGTCTCATTTCAGGTTTCTTTCTATGATACCCAGCCAAGTCAGCTTCCTTAAGAGTTTTCCCAGAAGCCCTTCACAACTTCTGTTTACAAAGTATTAATTCCTATCTGCAAGGGAAGCTGTGAGATACAGTTTCTGTTAGTAAGGAAGAAAGGGAGAACGACCCTTTGGGAGGCATCTTGTATTTTCTGCCACAAGTTCTTTTGCTGAAAAATTTGGATTGGCCAGTATTTAGATCTGGAAGAATCCGATGTTCTCTGCTGTTACCTCTGAAGTCAGCATCAACATTCCAGTACAGTGTGAATACAATAGCCACATATGGAACCCCTTTCATGATAAATATCTTTAGCCCCAGTTGAGAAGCTCCGCAGTTCCTGAGCAATTTGCATTTGGCAGGGCTGTGTGCAAGACATTACTGGCTCATATGAATGTAACTTTACTTTAGAAACAAATCAAGGCAACATTCACTATCCTGGAATAAAGAAACAAGGTGAAAAATCCTTTTAGAATGCAAATTGCAACCTATTTTGTAAAAATAGTGAGTGACAGTGGCGCGGTGGCTCACACCTATAATCCCAGCACTTTGGGAGGTCCAGGCGGGCAGGTCACGAGGTCAGGAGTTTGAGACCAGCCTTGCCAACATAGTGAAACCCCGTCTCTATTAAAAATACGAAAATTAGCTGGGCATGGTGGCATACGCCTGTAGTCCCAGTTACTCGGGAGGCCGAGGCAGGAGAATCGCTTGAACCCAGGAGGCAGAGGTTGTGGTGAGCCAAGATTGTGCCACTGCACTCCAGTCTGGGCAACAGAGCGAGACTCCACCTCAAAAAAATAAAAATAAAATAAATAAAAATAAATAAAAATAAAATACGGAGTGACTTTACTTGTTGTCTTTTTTAAAAAATAAAAGTTCAAATTTGTTTTCCTATACGTTTTTTACTACATCTAATTACACTGGCTTTGGAAAAGAGTTGACAAGCATGGATAATATTTTAATTTAAAATCATTTAAAAATGTGGCCAGGCATGGGGGCTCCCGCCTGTAATACCAGCCCTGTGGTTAGAATGTAACAAAAATTGTGGGAATTCAAAAATCTTTTTTAACCATTCACTTTACTCTTGAGCCTAGTGGTTTTAATAGGATGTAATTAAGAACATTTTCCATGTTTTTTCTATTTTTTTTCTCTGCTTGTTGCAAACTACCTCTTTAAAGTAAAACTGTATTGGAGAAGTCTAGGGTACAGTGGCCTCTTCTCTTGTAGTTTGTAACAACTTTTCCCCAAGGAAATTGATACTAATGGCACTGAAAATACCTGGAAGCTTGATGTATAGAGGACAAAAAGGAAAGAGTGGCTACTTCTTCCCTATATACTGTATGGTAATAAAGAAACCAGGTTTGCAGAATCCCTTTAACTTTCTTGACTTAGTTTCATATCAACCCCAAAAGTCATGTAATATTGACCATTTGCAGAACAGAGCAATGACAATTCCTCCAGATAAGTTAATTATCTGCCTTAAAGAATGCTTCACATTTCTTGATCTACTAATAATATTATATAACATGGACTATTCCAAGGCGTTTTAATGAGTACCCTGGCAATGACAGTCTTCGGGAAAAATATTTCTGACTTCTAATTAACTTAAAAAATTTCCTTGGGCATTTTTTCTGGTTGTTGTTGTTTTGAAACTGAGAATGAAAGAAGGAAATTACATGGTAGATATTTAATGCATTCTTTCTGAATCTTTCTCTAGATGACATAAATTAATGGCTGTTCTCATTTTTCATGCTCCCATGCATAAAAAGAAAGAAATTAAGATAGTAATGCTATTTAACTATTATAAGAGGAATTCATCTTTGATCGGAATTATCCAGAGCTTTCCAGCTCTGGCATCTGTGTACTTTACTGAGATACCTCCCTGGCCAATGAACCAACTCAAGCTCTGCCAAATGAAAATGTGTAAATTTTAGTGATTCTGACTCCAAATCTTACTGTCTATATCTACAGCACTGGGAGAACACCCTTTTCTGAAGCATAAGAAATTCTATTACCCAGCACCCTGGGGTAAGTTAAATTAGTCAGTAGACAATTTAACTACAGGCGCACTTGCCTCTAGGAAAACCATTAATTTTGTTTAAAGTGACTATATCACAATTATTGAGGACTTTTCAAATTTTTCTATTGCCAGAGAGTCTTGCTTAAAGAGAAGAATGTTGATTGACTACATATTTTTTCTTGTTCCTCTCCTCCTCAAAAAAATCACATACACAAATATGCAAATATGTACAGATATTTAACTCAATTTTGACTGACCTTTTAATAAGTTTTCTGGATAATTAAATAGGGGCTTTATAGGTTAAAAAGATAATCAAAACTGTGGTATTGGACTTATGCTATGCACGAATGCGAATGTCTCACATAAAGGTATTATATAGAAAAATGAACAGAAAAGTGAATATAATTTTACGAAGTGTAAGGTGTGTGGTATATGAATCTAAAGTACAACAAGCTCACTGAATATATGTATCAGCTTACATTTTTGATGTTATGTTTCAGTTTGCATTTTTGTGAACATGAAATCCTCAAATGCAACATAAGTCTGTGTGGGTCAAGTCTGCCATCCTCACTGCACACCTTTGCAAATGCAGGCATCCCCTGAAACCAAAGTTGTTACAAAAGAAACTGCTAAAGTAAATTAATTCTGCATGTAGTTTTCTAGGTACCCTTAAGGGCAGCAAATATTCCTCAAGGGAATTATGTATGTTCACTCTTCACTGTTTTCCTCTAAAGGCATCATGTTATAAGTGAAAGACCCCATTGGTCCCAGGCCTACTTTAGAAGTGTCTTTTAAAAGATGGCTAGGCCTTCTTTTGAGAAATGTCTGTTCATATCCTTTGCCCACTTTTTGATGGGGTTGTTTTTTTCTTGTATATTTGTTTGAGTTCTTTGTAGATTCTGGATATTAGCCCTTTGTCAGATGAGTAGATTGCAAACATTTTCTCCCATTCTGTAGGTTGCCTGTTCACTCTGATGGTAGTTTCTTTTGCTGTGCAGAAGCTCTTTGGTTTAATTAGATCCCATTTGTCAATTTTGGCTTTTGCTGCCGTTGCTTTTGGTGTTTTAGACATGAAGTCCTTGCCCATGCCTATGTCCTGAATGGTACTACCTAGGTTTTCTTCTAGGGTTTTATGGTATTAGGTCTAACATTTAAGTCTCCAATCCATCTTGAATTAATCTTCGTATAAGGAGTAAGGAAAGGATCCAGTTTCAGCTTTCTACTTATGGCTAGCCAATTTTCCCAGCACCATTTATTAAATGGGGAATCCTTTCCCCATTTCTTGTTTCTCTCAGGTTTGTCAAAGATCAAATGGCTGTAGATGTGTGGTATTATTTCTGAGGACTCTGTTCTGTTCCATTGGTCTATATCTCTGTTTTGGTACCAGTACCATGTTGTTTTGGTTAGTGTAGCCTTGTAGTATAGTTTGAAGTCAGGTAGTGTGACGCCTCCAGCTTTGTCCTTTTGACTTAGGATTGTCTTGGCAATGCGGGCTCTTTTTTGGTTCCATATGAACTTTAAAGCAGTTTTTTCCAATTCTGTGAAGAAACTCATTGGTAGCTTGAAGACATTCATACAGCCAACAGACACATGAAAAAATGATCATCATCACTCGCCATCAGAGAAATGCAAATCAAAACCACAATGAGATACCATCTCACGCCAGTTAGAATGGCAATCATTAAAAGGTCAGGAAACAACAGGTGTTGGAGAGGATGTGGAGAAATAGGAACACTTTTGCACTGTTGGTGGGATTGTAAACTAGTTCAACCATTATGGAAAACAGTATGGCAATTCCTCAAGGATCTAGAACTAGATGTACCATATGACCCAGCCATCCCACTACTGGGTATATACCCAAGGATTATAAATCATCCTGCTATAAAGACACATGCACACGTATGTTTACTGTGGCACTATTCACAATAGCAAAGACTTGGAATCAACCCAAATGTCCATCTGTGACAGACTGGATTAAGAAAATGTGGCACATATACACCATGGAATACTATGCAGCCATAAAAAAGGATGAGTTTGCGTCCTTTGTAGGGACATGGATGCAGCTGGAAACCATCATTCTTAGCAAACTGTCACAAGAAGAGAAAACCAAACACCGCATGTTCTCACTCATAGGTGGGAACTGAACAATGAGATCACTTGGACTCGGGAAGGGGAACATCACACACCGGGGCCTATCATGGGGAGGGGGGAGGCGGGAGGGATTGCATTGGGAGTTGTACCTGATATAAATGACGAATTGATGGGTGCTGACGAGTTGATGGGTGCAGCACACCAACATGGCACAAGTATACATATGTAACAAACCTGCACGTTATACACATGTACCCTAGAACTTAAAGTATAATTAAAAAAAACAAAAACAAAAACAAACATCGGTAGGCCTTCCTAAGAATTAAATAAAAGAAAAAGACAGTCTGTACAGATCTCACCTCTGGTAACCAAAAGCAAGCATCTTTGCAGCTAACCTTGCTTCTGTTGCAATTGATACAGGGACAAATGGCCGTAATTATATGGGGTAGGATACCAAATCTCTATTTAGAGCTCAGAGCTCTATTGGCAGTGCATTCTCCAGGGTCTGATGACTAGTAAACAGGAAATAAGCCTATCTACCTTGAATGAGCACAGCTATCCCCCTGGGGAGTTCCATTAAGGATAGCAGTGATGCTGCTATGTGCCACTACTGGGCACTCTTCTATGTAGCTCATGCTAAGCGGAAATGGCATTCTTTTCTCAGCCTCTCTGCTCACTTCCTGTACTATATATAACTGCATTATGAGATCTTGGGTGTCCTTCTATAGAGTTAGGACCAAGTGTTCTTTGGAGGAATGAGAGAAGAGAGATTTGGAGGTGGGACAATCCTGTCAAATAATCTTAGTCACTTTATTATTCATAAGTACGTTAACCAAGAGTTCATTTGTAAAATGAGATTCTTTATGTTGCCAGTTTTCCAAAATATATTCTACTTCTCTCTGCCTCAGAGCAGGCCTTTTCAGAGTAGAACATTGTGCCTCCACTGAGTGACACCTTGCTTTGACTTTGAATTCTGTCTATCATTTTTTATTCCTACCTCCTCTTCCCAAGTCTCCATCTATCTCTCCTGAATCCTCTCTGACATTCATCTTATTGTAGATTATATATGAAAATGAAAACCAACTAGATTTTGTCAGTTATTGCTGCTGCTTGTCATTCCTTTTTCTTCTCCATATTATGACTTCAGATTTGAGGAATGGCTACAATTCTTAATTATCTATGATAATTGTTCTCTGAGCCTTGTTTACTTCCTCTGGAAAATGAGTGTGAAGGACTAAATGTTTATGCTTTCCTCCCCAAAAAATGTATATGTTGAAATCCTAACCCCCAAGGTGATGCTATGAAGAGGTGGAGCCTTTGGAAGGTGATTAGGTCATAAGGGCTGAGCCCTCATGAATAGGATTGATACTCTGAAAACAGAGACCTCAAAGAGTTCCCTAAGCTCTTCCATCATGTGAGGTTACAGTGAGAAGATGCTTATCTGTGGGGGAGGAAGCCCTCATCAGACAATGAATCTACTGGCACCTTGATCTTGGACTTTCCAACGTGCCAAACTGTAAGAAATGAATGTATGTTGTTTATGAGCTACGTGGTTTATGGTATTTTATTATAACAGCCTGAATAGATTAAGGCAATGAGTCTAATAAGAATATCTACTGTTTGGAGTTTCAGGATTGAAAATTATTTCCCTTTGCGTATTCTGAGTTAGGAGCCACTCTTTGAGTCAGGCAAATGGAGATAAAATGTCAATTTCATTATTAATAAAGTTGATTTAAACCAGAGACTAATTACTGCTACTACTTTCCTATTCACTCACCTTGAATTAAACTTACCCAGCCAGGCAGTCATAGACAGAACTGCGCAAACATGGTCTTGCCCTACAAGGGCAAGTCCTTCCCCCAAAATTTTACTAATGGCTGGGCTGGAAATTTATAGGTTCTCCAAAAGAGAGACTGAAAACTTGGAAGTGAATGAATCATACCTGCTCAGTCCCTTCTTTCAATGTTGTCAAGCAGCTTTTTCTCCTCTTCAGTTAGGCAGGAGTGGTGAGGGATGGCTTGGAATTGTTCCTCCCCTATTTTTTTCCTCTCTATGGAAACTTGAGCAGTGAGGCACAAGAGTTGTCTTATTAACAGCTAGGATTAGTGTGAGGATTAAATGAGATACCACATGCCAATATCTTATATAGTGCCTGGCATGTGATAGAAGTTCAGATGGACAATACAGGAATCAAAATCCAGCATTATTCATTAGCCATGTGTTTTAGGTAATTTACCAAACCTTTCTGAACTTCCCTTGTTTGATCTCTAAAATTAAGATAATAATAATAAGCTTGCACAGTTGTACAAATTAGAGAAAATATCTGTGAAGGGCCTGGTGCATAGTAGGTACTTAGTAAATTGCAACTATTATCGTTATAATGATCCAGTTATATAAATTGATTTGTAGATTGTGTCCTGCATTTTTTTTCCCATGGCAGATTGACATGGCTTTGGCTTGTATGGCTTGGCAGCCACAGTGCTCACATTTATCATGGGAATAGTCAAGGGTTGAATTGGTGTAAGTATAGCTGAGAAGCAAGTCCAGGACCCAAGGCAAACATTCTGGGAATGTAAGAATTTCTGTGGCTCATCCATACAGCAGCAAACCTACATGTAAATGTTTTAGAGGTGACTGAAGTTTGAAACATCCTTTTTTAATATAAGTATATTTTTGAAGATTAAAAAAGTATTTGTTTTGCAAAGAACATTTTTTCCCATATGGAACTAATTTTTTGGTAGGAAATTAGACTCGTAGAGGCAAGGTTTTCATGCCTTTCATTCTTTTCAGGCTCACAAAGTATTTCCTATCTGGAAACCCAGTTCTTCTTGACCAATTTAATGGTGCTGACAATTGTATTTGGTAGGATAATTTCAGCTTCACCTAGGTTCAGAGAATAATTGCCAATATATTTCAGAAACACTCTTATAAAATATTAAGTTTTCCCTAGAGAGCAATCTGGTACAATGAAATCTTCTTGAAATATTATTTGCCATCATTTGAGACCTTCCAGTTTGGTGAACTTATTACTGTCATACTTCATTACTGTGTATTTTTGGTGTACCTTTCACATCAAAACCACCATTCAAAACATTTTGTGTTTTAAAAGTAAGAAGTCTTAAAAAAGAACACAGCACTTTTTCTTATCAGAAATCCAGTGCAGATGAGAAAATTTATTGTCTGATAGTCAAGATTGGATTGTCCAGTTGTTTGTGAGAAACCAGTGAATTTGATCCGAAATGGAGTGAGGATACTGATTTGGCAGAGAGAATGCAAAATTTTGGTTTTGGGTTTTTGACTTTTTTGGGGAAAAGGTCTCTAAACCATTGTTTTCTTAACAAAGTAATTCTAATGGAAAGGTAGTAATCATTTGTGTTTAACCACTAAAGCAAACAAGTTGCTTTCCCAGAGTTGAGATAGACACTCAATAGGTGAGTGAATGGGCCTGGCCTTGAAGCTGTGTTCCCACACAAATCTTATCTTGATTTTTAGTTTCCATAATCCCCACATGTCATGGGAAGGACCTGGTGAGAGGTAACTGAATCATGGGGGCAGTTACCCCCATGCTGTTCTCATGATAGCGAGTGAGTTCTCATGAGATCTGATGGTTTTATAAGGGGCTTTTTCCCCCTTTGCTCAGCACTTCTTCCTGCCGCCCTGTGAAGAAGGTGCCTTTCTTCCCCTTTGCATTCCACCATGATTGTAAGGTCCCTGAGGCCTTCCTAGCCATGCGGAACTGTGAGTCAATTAAACTTCTTCGTAAATTACCCAATCTCAGGTATTTCTAAATAGCAGCATGAGAACGGACTAATATATATTGCTCATAAGTGGGACTGAGTGAGAGTAACCCAGCTACCCTACTGTATAAACAAGTCAGAGCTTAAGGGATATTGTTGAGATCATTAATATCATTTAGGTACATGAAGTACAGTGACCAACTTTTTACCTTCCAGAACTGGGCAGAATAAAGATAGAAATAAACTCTTCTTTTAAACTGCCTCTGTTAGTTGTTGCTTGACAGACTTGAAGTCAATGCTGGACCCATAAACCTCAACAAATATTCAAAGGAAATTCCAAAATAGTTGTTCAAAGTGGCTAAGTTTTCACCCCAGTGTAGAGAACAAAACAGTCTGTATGTACTGTGACTGGGTCAAGGAAATATTTGAGGTGGCATTATCAAGCAATTTAAATGTGGTCTTTGATGATCCAGAAACAAAAAACCACCAGAGAAGTCAATCTGTTATTCCAGAGGTCAGGGCCATCAGCCCCAATAGCTGAAAAAAGGAAATAATGAAAGAGCTCCTGGTCCTAGGGCTGGTAAAACAAGAGGAAAGGACATCCCCAGGAAGCCACTCTCCTGTCTTGGCTGAGAGGCAGCTGGTAACACCAAGTGAATAACATATTTACTCCATTCACAAATGTGCAAGTAAATTGAGGCTAATTTGTGTTAGGATTAAATTTATTCCAAAGAGGTGGTTCACTTGAGTGGTCCGTGTAGGCCAGCCATTTTTAGTTACTTCAGCTCTATGGGTAAGTTTAGGAATACCAAACTAACAATTAAGAAGGAAAAAAAGAAAAAGACATATTATAAAAGTCCAAAATCTCCATGGACTTATGAGCCATTTCTGTTGTTCTTCTGAAATGCATTGCTTTTCATTTCTCCAGATTTGATGTTTATTTATTTATTTTTAAATTAAATTAAATTTTATTTTATTTTTTTGAGATGGAGTCTTGCTCTGTCGCCCAGGCTGGAGTACAGTGGTGCGATCCTCGGCTCACTGCAAGCTCCGCCTCCCAGATTCAAGCCGTTCTCTTGCCTCAGCCTCCTGAGTAGCTGGGACTACAGGCGCCCGCCACCACACCCAGCTAATTTTTTCTATTTTTTAGTAGAGACGGGTTTTCACCGTGTTAGCCAGGATGATCTTGATCTCCTGACCTCGTGATCCACCCGCCTTGGCCTCCCAAAGTGCTGGGATTACAGGCGTGAGCCACTGTGCCCAGCCCATATTTGATGTTTAAATGATAGCTGACAATTCCTGTTTGGGAAAACTCATGCACAATAGCTATTACCCTGTAAGAAAGATGTGTGAGCGTATTCTGAAATGTTCATCATGTGCCATAGCTCAAGAAACGTATGGTACACAGCCCCAATAAAAATGAGATGCAGAAATTAAAATGAGTGGGTGCTTCTGATTTTTGTTTGTTAACTAAAACTATGTAGGTCTAAACTTCATGTTTTTGTAGGTGAGTTACTGATACAGTGGTTAGCCATGCCAGTGTCTTGGGGACAAGCCTTATGGATCCCAGTATTGCAGAAAAACCAGACTCAGTGCAGTTGTTACATTTCACAGGACACACTTTGACCTGTGATGTAGTCAGGTTTTTAGTTACAAGCTCCATCATAACAGGGCTCTATTGTGTTTTGTACAGTTCAGTAAATCAATTTGAACAGATACATCTCTTGTTGGAAAGAACTTAGGGACTTTTTTTAAAATGAGGAAGCAAGCAGGAAGGATTTGAATACAAATTGAAGTTTATTATTATGTGTCTTAGAGATTATGTGATTGCAAAAAACAGGAATCTTCACAAGTTAGGCCTAGTAAAGGAGAATGCATTTTAGGGTAAAGGGAGTCTCATGGAACCCCATCTCATGGGGAATTGGAAATTGTCAGGCAACTTTCCACCTCTTGCTCTCTGTAGCAACACAATCTGTCATCTCTGCTTTTTTTCTGCACAGGGGCTCAATCCTGCATTCTACAAAATGGCTTCCTCTGCCTGGCTCTTAATTTCAACTTCCCCACACCTCCAGCTCAGCTGTAGCTTTAGGTTGTTGTTGCACTTTTCTGGCCCCAAATGTTTTTGACCTAATGCTTTCAGTGCCCAATAACTTCTGACCTATTTAGTCTTTGTTTCTCTTTGTTCAAATTTTCAAGAGAATTGGATTCACTCCCAGCATGTGTGTTCACTCAGGCAGTGTTTGGGGAGAAAAAAGTGGTAACAAAAAATGTACAGCTGTGAGCAATGTAGTTTAAACTAAAAAGTTAGTTGGATACTGTGAAATGACTAATGTATCAAATACAGCCATTATTGTGATGGTAATGATGATAACAATGACTGTAGTAATTAAATTACCATAGTAATTTAGTAAAGTAATTAAAACAGCTTCATTTATGGAGCTCTTTATAAGCTTATTATATAGACTTATTTAATCTTCACAAGAACCCTCAGGAGTAGGTATTATTACTGTCCCAGTTTTTACTGATGGGAAAATTTAGGCACAAAGAAGTGACTTGTCCAAGGTCACATGGCCATTAAGTGGTTGAGCAAGCCTCAAACCCAGACAGTCTGACACAAGAATTATGATGCTCTACTGATGATTCTGACACTGTTACAATGAATTTGTGAAAGATGGGACTGCAAGATAGTTTCTTTGTGAAGAAAAAGGCAAATTTGTTTAAACCAGCAAAACCTATATGATACATACTATATATATATATATTTAATCCCTCCAATATCCTTTACACAGGGAGAAGGGATTAGGATCTCAAGAAATATTTGTGTCTCTATGTGGATGGAAAGAGAAGAATTACTCTCTCATCTGAGTTATTCTAGTACTTTTAAATAAATGAAATAACCTTTAAATATTCGTGATCAGAGCATTACCCATTTGTGTCTTTGCCTTCATATTTATTTGAATTCAAATTAAATCTGCCTTTTAGCAAAGATCAAGAATAAGATCTGGCACTTTGGAGTGGAAGCCAAAGCTGGTATGTATGTGATGTTACTGCCCTCTTCCCAAGCCACCATTTTATTGCTCTTCTGGGAATCCAGTTAAATTACAGCTGCTGATATATTGTGGACTGAGAATCTAAATTCAGGCTTTGACCAAGTCAAGGGCTGGTTTCTTTGGGCAATATTTCACTTCCTGTTTTATCTGTGCTGTCACCTAAATTTAGCACTTAGACTATACTCCCCGATGTCTGCAGAAGTTTTAAATTATTTTCCAGTGATGCATACTATGTCTATGCAGAATTGCATGTGACAGATTTGCAGTAAAATCCCAGAGCTCTCCAACTCCTTTTTAAATGAATTAGATCAGTAGTTCTCACAGATTTGACTTTGGAATGGGTTGTAAGGTGATGCGTTTCCTGAAAAACTGATTGAGTTCTCTTTTTTTTTTTTTTCTCTGCTGTGCATTTTACCATTTGGTGGACTAATCAGTTTCTTAAAAGCAAAAGATGGATGCTGTCTTCTAAACCATGGGAGGTGTCAAATGCCTGCTGCATTAAGACCCTTTCCCCTAATTGCAGGAATGATAGCTATGGGCAGAACTGTAATAGTGTTCTAAATTGAGAAATCTTGAATAAGACATAAATCTAAATTTCACACCTTTCTTTTTTAATGTGGGCTTCAACAAGCGTCAGCTGTAATTGGTAGAACAGCCTGACCTATTAATCCATAGATAAAAATGATTTGATTAAAGAGAAATATAAATATTGAAGGTAACATAAAACCAAATGAAGCACATCACAGAATTTATGTGCAAATAAATTAACTGAATAAAAATTCTCCAGTACATACAAGGTCCATATGCTGTCTTGGTAATGCAATAATTAAGTCAGAGAGTCATGTCATACTGGCCTTTTCCATCTGCTCTGTGATCTGTTAAGGGACCCATTCAAACAGAATGACAGCTGACCTCAAAATGATACACTCTACTCCTGCCCATTTTAACAGGGCTGTTGGTTATGCACATTTTGTCTTTATTTATACTGGGCTACGAGTGTTTTTCCATTAAATCAAGTAAATTGGAGCATGTGGTTTTCTATTAAATAGGTTTATTTAAACTACTATTATATTTTCTGAATAAACTTCTTTTTATTTTTCAGAAGCAATTGATTGTACTGGAGAAAATGTTGTTTTGTTTTGTTCTAAATTCAAGTGGTGTTAGAAAGAGACAGTGATTAAGAATAGCAAAATAAGGCACTCTTCTCTTTTTCCTTCTAATTTTTGGTATTTGATCAAAGCAAAGTGGTTAATTCTTGAAGCCTCAGGATGTTGTATATGTAATTGACACAAAAGATGTGTAAAAGAGGAGCCAATATTTATAATACTAATTGATTTCATTTATTTTACTTCCCTTGTGTATGCCTCACTGTCATTCTTGCCATTATCTTAATGTTCTTGTTTCCAATAACACTCAGAAAAGTCATTTTAAAGGCAGGGGATCTGGAGCACAGATGTGTCAGGTGTAAAGGCTCTCATCCACAGAGACATTCAAATTGGCTAAAGGAAACCCCACTGAATAGTGCAGCTGAAGATCCAGCATTTGTCCATCTGTTTGTACCAGGTTACCTTGTGACAGTCTATTTAATTTCTCGTCCCTGGAGTGTCGCCATTTCAAAAGTACATGCATATTTCTTTTATTAGAACTGCAGAAGGGGGAAATTGGTAACTCTTGGAACCAGGATGACCTTTAGAAGATTTCATTTTTGTTTTGTTTTGAACAAATAACACAAGTTCTACAAGAGGGTTTGCTCTAGTCAAACACTCAACTTCTTAGAGGGAATTTTAAATGTCTCCTATTTGGCCTTGGAGGAAAAAAAGAAAAAAGAAATAAATTATACTTGCAATATAACAGAGAGTGCTTAGAAAATGGGTTTAAAATACATTACAATTTAAAACCTTTTTAAAGTAAAACCCAAGCTATACCAGAGACAGGCAGTGTCCATGGAGTGACCAAGACTAACCCACATAAGAGGCTAGAGAATAACAAAAGATGATCGTCAGGCAGATGCCCATTGCTCTCTGAGGAAGCATGACCTTGGCATGTTGATTTCTGAATTAATTCAGAGAACCTAATTTGCCAATATGGAAAGTCACATAATACCTGGTATCTTATTTATAAATAAAAATCCAGATGGAATTTCTTAGTAAAATGTATTTAGGTAAGTCTACAAGGGACAAGAGCCATATTCATTTACTTATGCAGTCTAGAAACATTTGCTGAGCATCTAATATGTCCCTGGCATTATTTTAGCTTCAAATGATGTGTTAGTGAACAAAATGAAGTCTGTGCTCTCATAAAGCTAACATTACAGTGCAGGGGTTGTGGGAAAGCAGACAGTAAACAAACCTGTTATCTGTTCTGTACAGGGCCGAGGACCCATTAATTAGCCTTGCATCTGGATGTTGGTTCAAAGATAAATATTTCTAAGGTTTTCCTGAAATTGTAAACTGTATACCCAAGAGCATCCTGATGAGCTAAAATGAAATTGATCATATATACTCATTTCAATGAAATAAATGTTTGAAAAATTTCCTTTCATTTTTCCCAAGTCCATGTAGTACTTTATTGTAGTGTGGTGAAAAAGATATAGATTAGATTCTGCCAAGAAACTTTTACTTGAGGTACTTATATCCCAGTGGAGAGAAACAATGATGCCTAATTAAAAGATAAAGATAGAAAAAAGGGGCAGAGCCAAAGAAGGAAATATAGGGAGTAAGGGTGGAGGTAGGGTTAGGAAAACTATATTCCTGCAATATTCCTTAAATATGTAAGAATTTATTTCATATTAGGGCAATATCCTAGTAGCTTAGTTTAGTTGGTGAGAGCCCCATGTTAGGATGGCATCATAGTTAAAGATTCAGTCCTTATTTGAACCAGTTAGCTCAAATCTATCCCATCCCTTTACCCCAATCAGTCATGATAAGAATATCAGCCACAAATCACAAGCAGGTATACATTTTCCACACTACTGGAAAAAAAGAATGAATCAAACACATCTTCTTTCTGTATGATCAGTGAGGCATGAGAATAATTGGTAGATTGATGATCCGAGATGTAGTTGGTGAATTAGAACCATGAATTCTGCCAGACCTTTGGAACAAAGCGTATTAAATAGGATATTTTTGTGTGTGCCAATGACAGTGGTAACATGGGAGAGGATTATTTAAAATTGTGTTTAAATATTCAAAGCTGTATGTGCTGGGTATGTAAGTGAACTAGTATTTCTCTTCCCTTAAGTAACCTTGCGATAGGACTACATTTATCAACGTTCTCTTTTTGTCTCCCTCTGCAGTCTTCCTTCAAAACCTACAGGCTTTTAAACAAAGACTCGCCATGACTCTTATCAATATATCTGTTCCTGGGCCTCTCCCAAAATGACTTAGAGATAAGTTGCCTCAAACCTGGCTTGGTTCAATGCTATAATCCATTATGGTTCCTTTTGGAGGTAGCAAATTCTCATCAACTTCACTCTTATTAATCACCTATCTAAATGTAGCATCATCAGAACAATTTCAGAGTTTTTTAAGGCACGACCTTGACTTCCTGTCATTTGTAAATTAGCTTATAACAGCCCTGGCACTGTGCTAAAGTGCTTAACTAGACATTATTCCTCCTTGTACTACATAGCCATTATGCTGCCAATAGCCCGTCTCGCCTTTCCGATGTCCCATCATATTACCTTTAAAACAGTAATTTTGCTTTTTTATCTTTGCGGTGGGGTCGGGGTAGAGTAGGTCAGGCTATTTTTGAGAATCTAGAGAAAACAGAAATCTCTACACATGAGAAAATATACGTGAACATATGGTTTTGTGTACATTTTCAAGGGATTTATAAACTTGTGAAGCCCATCCATAGACCTCAGATTACAAAGTCGTGGAGTCAAGATTATATGATTCACAAACATATTTAATTGAAGTAAACCCCATCTATGCCTATTTATAGGCTCATAAATATTATGACATTTTCATTTTTATTTTATTTTTCCATCTAAACTTCCTTGCCTCTCTCCTCCACTCAGGGTCAGATTTGCATTGTGGTCTGCCAGCTTTTCTAGTCTTCTTTGTCTCCCTCCTCATTACAGGAATTTCCCTTAATGACATTCTTGCATTTCAATCCTTTCTTTGCATTTGTTTCTCAGAGGTCCTAGACTAACACATTCTTCTACTATTTCTATAAAAAGATACTATCATATTATAATATTTTTAGAACTATTAAGAGGAGGTGTCTATTTCTGTTTTTTCCATTTCTTTGAATTTCACTTAACATTTTTTTTTCACCTGCTTTGAAAAACTTGATTGTTCATTAAGTTAGCCACAGTGACAAATGTATACAATTTGAATAAAATGTCCCTGGTATGTTTTTATTATTCCCAAATGCATTTTCTTTCCCCTTTCTTTCCCTCCTTTCTTTTCTTTCTTTCCTTCCTTGATGCTTTTCCTTTCAATTTTATTTAAAGATTTTTTAAATGTACCTTACACCTTACACAACCATACATTTATCTAAGGATAGTCTGAAATTCTTGGTTCCAATGACATTTCGTTTGTGTATGGTACTTTCTCTTTAAGTTGCTTGTTGTTGATTTCCAGCCACTTAAAAAAGAAAATACTGTTTGTTAAGTTCCAATATATTTCTGTGTTAAAGGTACAATGGTTAATGTTATCATTTCCATGAGTGAAAGGGGTTGTCTGTTGTATTTTCTACCGTATCCATTCCCAGAACTTAGCACAGTGCCTGGCAGACAAAAGGTGCTCAATAAATGTGTGTTGAAAAGATAATGAGGCATTAGAGCTTGTACCTTGAAAAAAGCTTAATGTTTTAAAAAGTCATTTAATTATCCTAATCCCACAAACTTCTAAAATGTTCATCCATTTTTCCCAAAGTCATGTGCTAACTCTTCACTAATTCTTTCTAAATGGCTATTACAATGACAGGTGTCCCAGGGAAGGAAAGCCAGTTAAAATAACAAAACATTTTTAAAAGAATGAAACTTTATTTCATTCAAGCACAGAAATTTTAACTAAACTAATAAAAACTGTTTCAATAGAAGTTCTCTGATTACGTTTAAGAAATAGGTAATAATAATTTATTACTTTTTTCTCAGTTGATATTTACAAAGTACAGTTGACCCTTGAACAATGTGTGTTTTAACTGCATGAGTCCACATATACATTTTTTTATTTTTATTTTTCAACGAAACTCATTTCAAAAATACAGTATTCGCAGGATGTGAACCCTGTGTATATAGAGGGCCAACTTTTCCTCTATGTGGGTTCCACAGAACTGACTATGGGACTCGAGTAGGGTGGGTCCTGGAACCAATTGCCCCGTGTATACTGAGGGAAAACTGTACTTAAAATCAATCCTCTCTGAGAATGAAGGCGATAAATAAATAAATATGAAATTAATTATCTCAAGTATGTTAAAATAGCCCTAGAAAATAGAATTTCAGAATTAGAAGGGACCTTAGAAACTATGTAGTTCAGGCTTTTATCCAGTATAAGAAATTCTTAGTCATTACCCTCTGTATGACAGAACATGCTATTTTTGTAGGTAGTCTATCTCATTGCTGAAAAGTTCTTCCTAAATACTGCCACAAATCCTGACTGTCTGTAATTTTCCTGTATTTACTCCTAGTTAAGCCTCTGTAGTCATACAGAATCAATGTACTTTCTCTTCCATTTGAAAGTGCTGTATGTATTTGATGATATCAAATTGATGTCACAGATTTGCTATCGATCTATCATGTAACTCTATACCAGTCCATACTACCTGGTGTCTGGGAAATTTCAAGTAAGGAATCAGTTGGAAAAAGCCATTTGGAGAATAAAGAGTGCATCCATAGCTTTCTCTCTGATCTGCATTCTTTCCAGGAAATCATCTCCCATGACTCATTGCTCATGAGGATGTGGATATGAAATCATACTAGCAAACATCCCTGCATAGTTGGCACTGGCTATTCCCTATGTAGTAATTTGTTTAGTATGTTCTTTTTTTCCTCCTACATATATTGGAAAGAAAACTTTAACAAGGTTTCTTTCTGAATTGTTATAAGTTCCAAGCTAGTTTGTTTTGTTAAGGATTAAATAAAATTTCCATTCAGCCATTTGCTAAAGAGGTGAGGTTTTTTTTTTAGTGATTGGAGTATAGCAGGTGAATCAAGGTGAATTAATATGCCATTGAAATTAGTTGTGAAAACCATTCTCTTTATCTTAGTTCTCATTATAGATGTGTAGGCCAGCAAGGGTTGTGTCATAAAGTAGGTATCAATTGTATTATTTTCTATGAATGCCAACAAAATATTTCTTTAGTGACAAATATAATCAGGCAACATATCAGATATTCAGTATTCTTCTTAAGTTGATTGGGCATTGCTTCCAGTTTCTGCCAGAAGAGCATCACCACATGTTACAAGAAGCATAGCCCTCCACTCTATAACCTTTGATATTTTGCCCAGAAATGTTGAGAGTTGGAAATTAATTACAATATAGCAAAAATGTATGAGCATCAGCTAAAGCTTCATCTTTGCTTCCTCTTTTCTCTCTGAAAAATTGAGTCTGGTGATTCTTCTTCAGTTTTTACATGTGTGCTATAGAAACTCCGAAAAGAGCAAGCAAGGAAAGGAATTTAATTGCTACATGCACTTGAGTAGATCTCAGATAAGAACAGGTAATCTTTGAAGTTATAAAGCAGCAAGAAACCAATAACTTTTTTTCCAACCAATGGTTTCTATATTTGGAAGACTGACAGGCTTAGAGACACTTTTTCATTCCAGCAAAAGAGTAAATGTATTGTCAACTACCTCCCCAAAGACTGTCAACCAAGTATTTGTTCAGTATATTTATCATGGTTTATTATTTTACTTTATGTGTAGGTATCTGCATTATGTCCTGAATAAGTCATGTGACCGAGGACCATCAGTGGCTAGTTTGAGCATGAGTGTAAGTTGTATGTGGTAGTTTTGTAGGATAACACATTTTTAGGATTGGAAGAAACAGAATTTTTCAGTTTCCAACTATATTAGACTAGGAAAATTATACACTGAAAGGAACAAACTGACTTGTCCAAAGTCACATGGCTGGTTATAGGAAACATAGTGGTAGAACTCTTTATGTGACTCTAGTTAGAAGTCCTTATCCAAAAATAATAGAAAAGACCACCAAAACAATTTCTTCAGGTTTTTATATCAAATCTGAACCTTGCCAAATAAGTTGTATTAAACTAAAGATTTCTTGTATGTAGGCCATTCTTCAGTACCTTTAACAGTATTTCACAAGGAAAATGCAAACAAACTAAAATGCTTCAGTTTGGAAGAGACAGACAAATGAAAACATTTTTATTGAGAATTTTAAAATAGGTAAACAAAAACTACAAATAGAAAACAGCCAGAGTACATATTTAGTTTAGTATTAGCTAGAGTACAAATAAATACATATTTAGCTTAATCTCCTAGACTTCATTCCATTTAGAAATGTTGGAAATTTTATAACACATATAGTACTCAGAGATATTTTTGTGAGAATGCATTGTAATTTGGTGTGTATGCTTACAACTAAATGTAATAACCCAAAGGAGTCTGCTATATATCTCTAATTCCTTCTGCTTAAGTAACATGTACCAACATTTAAGCAGTGACTAAGGAAAGGACCTGACAGAATCCTTGATCCTCCTTTTTTATGTCCCTGGGACTCTTCCAGCCAGGTTTTGCTGAAATACCTCCTCTTTGCCTTAAGACCATTATTGCTTAGCCTTATTTGTTGTTTATTTTTTATGTGCTTGCTCAAAAATTGGTCTGTGTTATGACTTTTTTCATTCATTCCCTTCCTATTATATTGCCCTTTACTACCCTCCTGCATCAGAACCACTTGCCTTCCACTACTTTCAAACAATATTAACGACATGATGTGTATCTCTATACAACTTTCTAGATTCGTTAGCATACACAGGAAATTTTGTTTGTTTTACACAAGTGAAATTATGCTATGTACACTTCTCTGCACTTTCACTTAATGGTACGTTTTGGAAATTCCTTCAAGTCATTTAGTATGATACATATAACTCATTATATTAAAAAATGTATAGTGTTGTGAGCCATTGGTATATCACAATTTATTCAAATATTTCCCTGGTGTTTACTGACCCCATACATTTGATAATGTTATTGACCCACTGTGTTCTTTCTTTTTCTTCTGATTCTATATAGTTTATGCTCTGACTAACCCACTACTTTTAGCTCTTGCTTCTAGTTTGCCTTGCGTTGCCCTCTAGTGATTTCTTATATTTAGACCTTAGTTCTATAAATGAATTTTAAGCTTCTTGAAGACATACATGTTTTGTATCTAATATTAACCATAGTGCAAAACAAAATGTGTTCACAAAGTAAGAGTGTCAGATTGATAATTTGGCCATGGTGGAGCAGAAGTTTTAGAGCTGTGAATCTAGACTAGGGAAAAATAGAAGAATCTCAGACCCTTAATTAACTTTTCTATTGTGTTGTTATTTCTGCCAAACATTTAATTTTTTTTCCAAATCCAACTGACAGTATATCTCTTCTATGAAAATATTTAATTCTTTGAAGTTTTTAGTCTCCAATAACTTATATTGTCTTAGTTCATTGCTGTTGCTATAACAAGATACCTTAGAATGGGTAATTTATAAAAAGGAGAAACTTGTTTCTCACAATTCCAGAGGCTGAGAAGTCCAAAATCAAGGCTGCCAGAAGATTCCAGGTCTGGTGAGGGCTTGCTCTCAGCCTCATAGAGGGCAACTTCTTGCTGAATCTTCACATGTCAGGAGGTAAAAAAAGGGACAAACTTGCTACCACAAATACTTTTACAAGGGTACTAATCTCATTCATGATGGCAGAGCTCTCATAGTCTAATCACCTTCCAAAGGTCCCGCTTCTTGATACCACCACCTTGGGGTTTAAGTTGCAATATGTAAATTTTGAAGGGACATATACATTCAAACCATAGCATATGGCACCCTCTCAGATAACTGATTTTTGTCTCACCCCCCTGCTGACTCTTAGCCAACATGGTTGATTTATTGGCAGAATAGAAAGACCGCAGGGGTTTTTAGATCAGGGGGTCATTCCTAATCTCAGGTACCTCTGCAACTGCTGCTAAGATCTGGAGCCAGGAGGTATCTCAGATGATATATCATCTAATTTACATATTGAAGACGGCTGGGATTAAAGAATTCCTTAGTATGCAGCCCAATACCACAAGCCTATTGTGAAATAGGTGATCCTTCTTGACCTTTTTTGGTGTAGATGCCCTCACCACCCACCAAAGCCAAGTTCACTAAAGCTTGGGCAACTCTTCTGCCTAGAACCCTTCAGTGGTTCTCCAAAATATCCAGATTAAAGTGCAAGTTGATGAATGTAGAAAACAAGACTCCCACATCATCTTCCTCATCCCACCTATATATAGTCGGCTTAATCTTTCACCACTTCTGTTGCTGCTGCTGGTGGTGCTAATAATGATGATAATTCTGATGATAATAGCTAATGTTTTACTGAGTATTTTCTATATACTAGACACATGTATTCTGTATTTGAATCTTCACAAAACCCCTATAAGGTAGGTATTTTTGTTATGCCCATTTACAAATGGATAAATCAAGCTTCAAATAAGTTATGTTACATGATGTCATGAAGCTGTTAAGTGAGAGAACTATGAATGTTTGACTAAAAAATCCATGTTCTTAACCACTATTCCAGTGCTCCTCAAATATTGTGCACCGTAATCCCATTGAGTGCTTTTAGAAAAACATGATTTTCAGACCTCACTCAAGAGATCAAGATTTAGGGCCAAGTAATATGTGCATTTACTCAGCACCTCCAGGTGATTCTGATGTATTACCGCCCACCATTTGAGAGGTACTATTCTGTATCAATGCCTCTCAAATTTTAAAATGTGTATGAATCAAATCACTTGGTGACCTTATCAACCTACTGATGCTGAATCAGTAGAATTAGGGTAGGGCCTGATTTTCTGCATTTCTAGCAAGCTTCCATCCAGGAGGATGCAAATATTATTGGTCCACAAATTACACTTGACATAGAAGTCCTACACTACATGTCTTAGTGATAAAATGCGAGTTTACCATAAGTATGAGGTATATTTCAGTTAAGCAGTATGTTATACAAATAGATATATCCCTAATAATCTCACATGAAAATATTTTCTGTCACTTGAATTTCATTTTCACATTGACTTTCAGGATCATTTCAGAGTTACTACCATTATTTATTTATAGTAGATCTCTAGTAGCCTACCACTTCAACTTTGTTTGTCAGTCAAGTACTTAGTAAGTGATGACCTCTTACACAAACACTCAAGTACCCTAGAAGAGCTTACTAGAAACAGAAAACCTGTCATGAGTCCTCTAATAAAGTGGATATTCTTTTTGTTATATAAGTAAGAAATTTAAAAAAGGAAAAGCAATTTTAGATTTCTAGATCTGAAAAAGAAAAGAAAAACAATTTCATTCAAACTGAATTTTATAGGTAAGAAAAGGCAGGCAAGAATAGGAAGGTAGTGTAACTAAATTTACATAGGGGATTAGTGGCAGAACTGGAATTCAAATTCTAGTCTTGTTGGAGTTTTTATTTATTTGTTCTTGTTGGTTGGTTGGTTGTGTTTTGAAAGCATACCCTTAATTCCATCTTAGCTTCAGTGTTGGAGATCTGTACTTCTAAGCTGTATTTAAGGGGAAAAGGCCCAACAATTACAGCTGTTTTTCCTAAGTAAATAGGACTTTCCATCAGGGTTAGCAAACTTTTTATTTTCTGTAAAAGGCCAGATAGTAAACAGTTTAGACCTTGTGAGCTATAAGGTGTTTGTCACAAGTGCTCAATTGCTGTCATAGTATAGAAATAGCCATATATGATTATATATATTAATATATAAACAAATGAGGGTGGCTGTGGACACTGAATTTTGAATTTCATATAATTTTTATATCATGAAATATTATTATTTTCACTTTTTAAAAACTATTTTAACCTGTAAAAAAACTTTTTTTCTTTTTCTTTCTTTTTTTTTTTTTTTTGCTCATAGGCCAATACAAAAACAGGCAGCAGACTGGATTTGGTTCAATGGCCATAATTGGCTGACACCTCCTGTAAATTAGTTTAGTTCTTCCAAGTGCTAATATAATTTTTCCTCAAGTTGAGCAGGTAGTTCTTGAACATTACATAGAAAACAAGTTAGCCATTCAAAGTTCACTGGTAGGATTAGTGCATTGAATGAATTTTGTTTACTGGAAAAATGTAACAGTCAGAAAGAGGTACACATTAGCTTATGAGTGGGGATATCTGCTTTGCTGAATTATTTCTAATCTCCAGAGAGGAAAAGCAAAGCCCAAGGGGTAGGCATACCATAGAACAATTTGTTTCATGATAGCCATAGTAGTCTTTTTGACTAAAAGGGCATTGCAATTCTTTTAAAGTGTTCAGTGAATTGGCTGCCATGCTCTGTGTTACTCTCTGGTGGGTGTGGGGGAGCGAGTATAGGAAGTTTGCTGAAGTCTTAATATGTCCTATTTCTTTAATTCGTGGCAAGGAGGCAGGAAAATGAAAATAGTTTGAAAGCAACTGAAGTATAGATGGTACTTGATCAAATACCAAATGTTTCAACGAAAGTCATCTTGGTTCATTGTCAGATCATGCCAAAGAACCAAGAAAAAAAAGTAAAAAAGAAAATGTCATATTAGCATAGTTTTGCAAATGTCAACTTTGACAATGCTCAGGTGACAAAGTTGATGCTCTACCACATATTTATTTATTTTAATAATAAAAAAAAAACACAGTTGGAAATTCAACCAGAACGTTGTCAAATGCCATGAGCATTTTTAAGGTTTATTGAAAATGGTGGTTAAGCTGCTTCCTCTCAAAAAGGTCCAATTGAGATAATTTCAGTATTTAAAATCCTTATAATAATAATAATGATCAAACTTTAAATGCAGAGTTCTTTCAAAAAATAGGTTTCAGGGGAAAAAAACCACAAGAACAAATTTAACCATTCCAGTATGATATTTTCAGACTGCCCAGCTTTTGGATAACCACCTGCAACGGAAAGATAGCTAAGAAAAGAGGACAATGTGCCTGGATGGTTTCCCACCCTATTTCCCTTCCAAAACGAATGACTTCCCATATATAAAGTTATCCTATGAGAGAACCAAGAAAAGGATTTTTGCTAGGGATGTATATGAAAGAAATAATTAAAATCTGAGTATATTTACAAGAAGAGATTATGTTGTTTCTTCTATTCTTTATATTGTGATTAAAGTAGAGAGAAGACATTTTTGGGCAAACTTACTAGGGGGAGAAGTGCACAATTAGAAGTTTCTTGGTTTCTCAAAGATGGAACTTAATTGAAATAGATATGAGAAAAAGCAAAAAATAGAAAGTGCTATTCTGAACAGAAGAAACTTGAATTAGCTAAAAGAGTGATATGTGTAGTGTTCCTTGCAGTGTTGAAATGTGTTCAATAAAAATGTGTCTATGAAGTAACATCACTTTCCCTATTTCACTGGCAACAGTTGAGATTCAGAATCACCACCATTGTTTCTTTTATAGCATCCACTGGTAAATCTGATGATATCTATAACTGTCTAAAAATTCTACCAAAATGTTGAAGTGGAGATGATAGACTTCATTTTGCTCAGTTAACACATTATTAGAAATATTCTGTGGAAATATAACATCTGAATCAAATTCTATTTTCTCTGCTGCTTTTCATAATTTTAGAGAGATATGTAACATTATTTTTATTTATTTTTAATAGACTATGGTTGATAGCACTTTAGCATAGTTTCTTTTTCCTCTTCATTTCTAACTTTTGTCAAATAGGACATTATAAGCAGATAAATGTACCTGCAACTTAAGGAAATTCAATTTTAATATTTTCTGTATGGTAAAAACAATTTTTATATAAATAACTGATTCAATTTATCTGTTTTTAATTTTAGCATTTAAGTAATACATCTGATGTGTGTGTGTGCACACATGCACACACCCCAAATGTCTTTCAAATGAATTTGCTCACAGAACCAACAATAATGACAATTACAAATATTATATTTTTTGTTTTAGTTCAGGCTGCTACAACAAAATACCTTAGAGTGAGTAATTAATAAACAACAGAAATTTATTGCTTATACTCTTGGAGGTTGGGAAGTCCAAGGTCAAGGCACCAGCAGATTTGGTGTCTGGTGAGGACCTGTTCCTCATGTATGGGGACTTCTGTGTGTCCTTGCATGGCAGAAGGGGCAAACAAACTCCCTCTGGCCTCTTGTACATGGTAACTTATTTCATTCATGAAGAATTTACCCTCATGACTTAATCACCTCCCAGAGACTACACCTCTTAACACCATCCACTTTAGGGATTAGGTTTCAAAATATGAATTATGAGGGGACACCAATAGTCACATCATAGCATTTTTATAGTATACCATCACAGAAAGACCTGTAGATGTTTTCTTATCAGAAAATAAGACAATCGGGGGGCGGAGCAAGATGGCCGAATAGGAACAGCTCCAGTCTCCAACTCCCAGCGCGAGCAACACAGAAGACTGGTGATTTCTGCATTTTCAACTGAGGTACTGGGGTCATCTCACTGGGAGTGCCGGACAATTGGTGCTAGTCAGCTGCTGCAGCCAGACTAGCAAGAGCTGAAGCAGGGCGAGGCATTGCCTCACCTGGGAAGCACAAGTGGGAAGGGAATCCCTTTTCCTAGCCAGAGGAACTGAGACACACAACACCTGGAAAATCTGGTAATTCCCACCCCAATACTGTGCTTTAAGCAAACGGGCACACCAGGAGATTATACCCACACCTGGCCGGGAGGGTCCCACGGCCACGGAGCCTCCCTCATTGCTAGCACAGCAGTCTGAGATCTAACCGAAACGGCAGCAGCGAGGCTGGGGGAGGGGTGCCCGCCATTGCTGAGGCTTAAGTAGGTAAACAAAGCCGATGGGAAGCTCGAACTGGGTGGAGCTCACGGCAGCTCAAGGAAACCTGCCTGTCTCTGTAGACTCCACCTCTGGGGACAGGGCACAGCTAAACAACAAAAGGGGAAGCAGCAGAGGCCTGTGCAGACGCGAACGACTCTGTCTGACAGCTTTGAAGAGAGCAGTGGATCTCCCAACATGGAGGTTGAGATCTGAGAGCGGACAGACTGCCTGCTCAAGTGGGTCCCTGACCCCTGAGTAGCCTAACTGGGAGACATCACCCACTAGGGGCACTCTGACACCCCACACCTCACAGGGTGGAGTACACCCCTGAGAGGAGGCTTCCAAAGGAAGAATCAGACAGGTACACTCGCTGTTCAGCAATATTCTATCTTGTGCAACCTCTGCTTCTGATACCCAGGAAAACAGGGTCTGGAGTGGACCTCAAGCAATCTCCAACAGACCTACAGCGGAAGGTCCTGACTATTAGAAGGAAAACTATGAAACAGGAAGAACACCTATACCAAAACCCCATCAGTAGGTCACCATCATCAAAGACCAGAGGCAGATAAAACCACGAAGATGGGGAAGAAGCAGGGCAGAAAAGCTGGAAATTCAAAAAATCAGAGTGCATCTCCCCCTGCAAAGGAGCGCAGCTCATCACCAGCAACGGATCAAAGCTGGTCAGAGAATGACTTTGACGAATGAGAGAAGAAGGCTTCAGTCCATCAAACTTCTCAGAGCTAAAGGAGGAATTACATACCCAGCGCAAAGAACTAAAAATCTTGAAAAAAGAGTGGAAGAATTGATAGCTAGAATAATTAATGCAGAGAAGGTCATAAATGAAATGACAGAGATGAAAACCATGACACGAGAAATACGTGACAAATGCACAAGCTTCAGTAACTGACTCCATCAACTGGAAGAAAGTATCAGCGATTGAGGATCAAATGAATGAAATGAAGTGAGAAGAGAAACCAAAAGAAAAAAGAGAAAAAGAAATGAACAAAGCCTGCAAGAAGTATGGGATTATGTAAAATGACCAATCTACGTCTGATAGGGGTGCCTGAAAGTGAGGGGAAAATGGAACCAAGTTGGAAAACACTCTTCAGGATATCATCCAGGAGAACTTCCCCAACCTAGTAGGGCAGGCCAACATTCAAATTCAGGAAATACAGAGAACACCGCAAAGATACTCCTCGAGAAGAGCAACTACAACACACATAATTGCTAGATGCACCAAAGTTGAAATGAAGGAAAAAATCTTAAGGGCAGCCAGAGAGAAAGGTCGGGTTACCCACAAAGGGAAGCCCATCAGACTAACAGCAGACCTCTCGGCAGAAACTCTACAAGCCAGAAGAGAGTGGGGGTCAATATTCAACGTTCTTAAAGAAAAGAATTTTAAGCCCAGAATTTCATATCCAGCCAAACTAAGTTTCATCAGTGAAGGAGAAATAAAATCCTTTACAAATAAGCAAATGCTTAGAGATTTTGTCACCACCAGGCCGGCCTTACAAGAGACCCTGAAGGAAGCCCTAAACATGGAAAGAAACAACCGGTACCAGCCATTGCAAAAACATGCCAAAATGTAAAGACCATTGAGGCTAGGAAGAAACTGCATCAACTAACGAGCAAAATAACCAGTTAATATCATAATGGCAGGATCAAGTTTACACATAACAACATTAATCTTAAATGTAAATGGATTAAATGGTCCAATTAAAAGACACAGACTGGCAAACTGGATAAATAGTCAAGACCCATCAGTCTGCTGTATTCAGGAGACCCATCTCACATGCAGAGACATACATAGGCTCAAAATAAAGGGATGGAGGAAGATCTACCAAGCAAATGGAGAACAAAAAAAAGCAGGGGTTGCAATCCTAGTTGCTGATAAAATAGACTTTAAACCATCAAAGATCAAAAGAGACAAAGAAGGCCATTACATAATGGTAAAGGGATCAATTCAACAGGAAGAGCTAACTATCCTAAATATATATGCACCCAATACAGGAGCACCCAAATTCATAAAGCAAGTACTTAGAGACTTACAAAGAGACTTAGACTCCCATACAATAATAATGGGAGACTTCAACACTCCACTGTCAACATTAGACAGATCAAGGAGACAGAAAGTTAACAAGGATATCCAGGAATTGAACTCATCTCTGCACCAAGCAGACCTAATAGACATCTATAGAACTCTCCACCCCAAATCAACAGAATATACGTTCTTCTCAGCACCACATCACACTTATTCCAAAATTGACCACATAATTGGAAGTAAAGCACTCCTCAGCAAATGTAAAAGAACAGAAATTATAACAAACTGTCTCTGAGACCACAGGGCAATCAAACTAGAACTCAGGACTAAGAAACTCAATCAAAACCACTCAACCACATGGAAACTGAACAACCTGCTCCTGAATGACTACTGGTACATAACGAAATGAAGGCAGAAATAAAGATGTTCTTTGAAACCATGAGAACAAAGATACAACATACCAGAATCTCTGGGACACATTTAAAGCAGTATGTAGAGGGAAATTTATAGCACTAAATGCCCACAAGAGAAAGCTGGAAAGATCTAAAATTGACACTCTAACATCACAATTAAAAGAACTGGAGAAGCAAGAGCAAACACATTCAAAAGCTAGCAGAAGGCAAGAAATAACTAAGATCAGAGCGGAACTGAAGGAGATAGAGACACAAAAAACCCTTCAAAAAATCAATGAATCCAGGAGTTGGTTTTTTAAAAAAATCAACAAAATTGACAGACCGCTAGCAAGACTAATAAAGAAGAAAAGAGAGAAGAATCAAATAGACGCAATAAAAAATGATAAAGGGGATATCACCACCGACCCCACAGAAATACAAGCTACCATCAGAGAATACTATAAACACCTCTACGCAAATCAACTAGAAAATCTAGAAGAAATGGATAATTTCCTGGACACTTACACCCTTCCAAGACTAAACCAGGAAGAGTTGAATCCGTGAATAGACCAATAGCAGGCTCTGAAATTGAGGCAATAATTAATAGCCTACCAACCAAAAAAGTCCAGGACCAGATGGATTCACAGCTGAATTCTACCAGAGGTACAAGGAAGAGCTGGTACCATTCCTTCTGAAACTATTCCAATCAATAGAAAAAGAGGAATCCTCCCTAACTCATTTTATGAGGCCAACATCATCCTGATACCAAAGCCTGGCAGAGACACAACAAAAAAGAAAATTTTAGACCAATGTCCCTGATGAACATCAATGCAAAAATCCACAATAAAATACTGGCAAACCAGATTCAGCAGGTCATCAAAAAGCTTATCCACCATGATCAAGTGGGCTTCATCCTTGGGATGCAAGGCTGGTTCAACATTCGCAAATCAATGAACGTAATCCAGCATATAAACAGAACCAAAGACAAGAACCACATGATTATCTCAATAGATGCAGAAAAGGCTTTTGACAAAATTCAACAGCCCTTCATGCTAAAAACTCTTAATAAATTCGGTATTGATGGAACATACCTCAAAATAATGAGCTATTTATGACAAACCCACAGCCAATATCATACTGAATGGGCAAAAACTGGAAAAATTCCCTTTGAAAACTGGCACAAGACAGGGATGCCCTCTCTCACCACTCCTATTCAACATAGTGTTGGAAGTTCTGGCTAGGGCAATCAGGCAAGAGAAAGAAATCAAGGGTATCCAGTTAGGAAAAGAGGAAGTCAAATTGTCCCTGTTTGCAGATGACATGATTGTCTATTTAGAAAACCCCATTGTCTCAGCCCAAAATCTCCTTAAGCTGATAAGCAAGTTCAGCAAAGTCTCAGGATACAAAATTAATGTGCAAAAATCACAAGCATTCTTATACACCAGTAACAGACAAACAGAGAGCCAAATCAGGAATGCACTTCCATTCACAATTGCTTCAAAGAGAATAAAATACCTAGGAATCCAACTTACAAGGGATGTAAAGGACTTCTTCAAGGAGAACTACAAACCACTGCTCAGTGAAATAAAAGAGGACACTAACAAATGGAAGAACATACCATGCTCATGGATAGGAAGAATCAATATCGTGAAAATGGCCATACTGCCCAAGGTTATTTATAGATTCAATGTCATCCCCATCAAGCTACCAATGAGTTTCTTCACAGAATTGCAAAAAACCTGCTTTAAAGTTCATATGGAACCAAAAAAGAGCCCACATTGCCAAGACAATCCTATGTCATAAGAACAAAGCTGGAGGCGTCATGCTACCTGACTTCCAACTATACTACAAGGCTACAGTAACCAAAACAGCATGGTACTGGTACCAAAACAGAGATATAGACCAATGGAACAGAACAGAGTCCTCAGAAATAATACCACACATCTACAGCCATCTGATCTTTGACAAACCTGAGAAAAACAAGAAATGGGGAAAGGATTCCCTATTTAATAAATGGTGCTGGGAAAATTGGCTAGCCATAAGTAGAAAGCTGAAACTGGATCCTTACTCCTTATACGAAAATTAATTCAAGATGGATTAGAGACTTAAATGTTAGACCTAATACCATAAAAACCCTAGAAGAAAGCCTAGGTAGTACCATTCAGGACATAGGCATGGGCAAGGACTTCATGTCTAAAACACCAAAAGCAATGGCAGCAAAAGCCAAAATTGACAAATGGGATCTAATTAAACTAAGAGCTTCTGCACAGCAAAATAACTACCATCTGATTGAACAGGCAACCTACAGAATGGGAGAAAATTTTTGCAATCTACTCATCTGACAAAGGGCTAATATCCAGAATCTACAAGAACTCAAACAAATATACAAGAAAAAAACAAACACCCCATCAAAAAGTGGGCAAAGGATATGAACAGACATTTCTCAAAAGAAGACATTCATACAGCCAACAGACACATGAAAAAATGCTCATCATCACTGGCCATCAGAGAGATGCAAATCAAAACCACAATGAGATACCATCTCACACCAGTTAGAATGGCAATCATTCAAAAGTCAGGAAACAACAGGTGCTGGAGAGGATGTGGAGAAATAGGAACACTTTTACACTGTTGGTGGGATTGTAAACTAGTTCAACCATTATGGAAAACAGTATGGCAATTCCTCAAGGATCTAGAACTAGATGTACCATATGACCCAGCCATCCCACTACTGGGAATATACCCAAAGGATTATAAATCATCCTGCTATGAAGACACATGCACACGTATGTTTATTGCGGCACTATTCACAATAGTAAAGACTTGGAATCAACCCAAATGTCCATCTGTGACAGACTGGATTAAGAAAATGTGGCACATATACACCATGGAATATTATGCAGCCATAAAAAAGGATGAGTTTGCATCCTTTGTAGGGACATGGATGCAGCTGGAAACCATCATTGTTAGCAAACTATCACAAGAAGAGAAAACCAAACACTGCATGTTCTCACTCATAGGTGGGAACTGAACAATGACACCACTTGGACTCGGGAAGGGGAACATCACACACATCGGGGCCTATCATGGGGAGGGGGGAGGGGGGAGGGGGGAGGAATTGCATTGTGAGTTTTACCTGATGTAAATGACGAATTGATGGGTGCTGACGAGTTGATGGGTGCAGCACACAACATTGCACAAGTATATATATGTAACAACCTGCACGTTATGCACATGTACCCTAGAACTTAAAGTATAATAATAATAAAAAAAGAAAATAATACAATCTATCACTTTTCTATTTCAGTAAGATACAGTTTAGCTTTGTGTTTGTAAAATTGTCTATCTCAGTCGACTGCATTTTTCATTTTCTGTTGACCTCTTCGCTTTTGTGATTTCTGATGCCACAGACAGCTTTTATTAACTTTATTTTTTATTTTTATTTTGAGATGGGGTCTCGTTCTGTCACCCAGGCTGGAGTGCAGTGATGCAATCTCGGCTCACTGCAAGCTCTGCCTCCCGAGTTCACACCATTCTCCTGCCTTAGCCCGAGTAGCTGGGACTACAGGCGCCCACCACCATCCCGGCTAATTTATTGTATTTTTAGTAGAGATGGGGTTTCACCGTGTTAGCCAGGATGGTCTCGATCTCCTGACCTTGTGATCCTCTCAAAGTGCTGGGATTACAGGCGTGAGCCACCACACCCAGCCACTTTTATTAACTTTAATCATTTATTTGTGATGCCAGAACAATTCAAAATTGATTTAGTCATTTTAGCTAATTATCTGATCAATTCAGTGAGCAAATTCAATTCAACCTCTTTTTTGATATAATTAGCCAATGGTTTAAATGAAATTTCTTGTCAAATAAATAAAAGTTGTAGAACCTGTAGTCATGTAGACACAGCCATACTATGAGCTTTCTTCCCTACCCTATGTTATTGAACTATTGTAATATGTTGCACATTCCTTCGTTCAACAAATATTTACTAATTGCCAATTATGAGTTGAGCACTGTGCTAAGTTCTACAGATATAGTAAATATCTCTCTCTTTAATATGTTTACACACAGAATTATTCAAGAGTAGTCACTTAGTTTTTCCTACTCTATCAACATTGTGGTTTAATAGCCATGTAGGCTCATTTAATTCAGGTACTTAATACTACTATGTACAGGAGCCAGATATCTGAGGGTGAGGAGAGACTTTATGAACATAAAAAAAATAGATGATTATAGAGGTCCAAAGTCTATAAGGACTATACACATTTTACAAAGCCTACATATCAGCTTCCATTTGTTCTTCAGAAAGGAGCTAGTACTAGTCCTGGCCAATTATGGATCTTCTTCTTTGTGCCTTATGTTTGTACCTAATCTCAGAGTCTGATCTCTACCTTTTTCTTTTCTTGTAAGATCCTTCATTCTATAACTTAATCATTATAGATTAAGTTATAATATTAATAACTCTAGAAATTACTGTGAAATTGCTGTATTCCTGCATCTCCAACTAGAGTTTGCTATCTCTGTGGTCTCACTATATGGATCAAAGTTGTTCTGCTGGTGATGACCAAGATGACAAAGGAGTGCTACTTTGGAAAAGCCATATCTTACTTGGATTCAGAGCTAAAAATAAAAAATAAAAAAAAAGTCCACTTGCAACATTGCTATTTGTCCATCCCATCTTCTGAGTAATACACTTAAACATACTCAGGTAATTACTCAGGTAATAGTGGTTACTATTTAATATATTTAATATGTATGCATTGCCAAACCTTGTGGAATATACTAGCATGAGAAATCTCATCCTCATCCTTTTATTTCAGTTGTTCTCAGGAGTTTAACTACTGTAGTGGGTGACTGGTGGTTCAGTAGTTAGAGCAGCCATTAAATGATTTGGTGTGTTTATAAGATTCTCCCCCAAAATTTGTAACTGTTATTTAGTTTCAATTTTTCAAAGGCTGACCAAACATCAAAATTAGTTGGCTGTTTATCTGGATTAACATAAAAGGGAATGTCAAAAGCAAATCTTTATGCCATTCAGGCATTTCATTATCCATTTGCAGGCTGCATGATAGGGAAAGCTTCATTTTGCAATAGCATAATACAGATAATTGCTAATGAAATATATTTGACACTACTAATACATGATGGTAGAACAAGACTGGAGAATTAAAATGTAAGGTCCTTGGGAATATGAGCTGTATCTTAAATCATATTTTCAAACCCTAGTAACTACACAGTGATGGGCACATAAATGCTCAAAAATTATTACATGATTCAAAAATACCAAAATAATTAAACTGATATTTGATTCCTGCTCCAGCTTAGGGATTTCATAAGGAAGTTTGAGAAACAGCCAACTTTTATAGTCTTCCACAAGGAGATATGTTATGCAGATGCCCAGATCCCCCAAAGACAACTGCCTTTGCACACTGTGTCAGGTGGGGTTTAGGGTTTTGGATTACTGGTTGTCCTACTGCTCTACTGAAACCTTAAGCAGAGGTTCTAAAAACATAAGCTGTAGAGTTGGGACTAACTCTGCATTTTGGCACTTGGAATTACTATCACAGTGAAACATGGGAGTGAAGAGTTCCACAGAGGGTCAAGGAGACAGTATCATCAGCTTTAATGAAATCAGCTCCATGTATGTTCAGTAAAGCATGGGATGAAGACTAATCACAAGCATCAAAGAAGATAGTGTTTTGTGACTTTGTGCATTATCGAATGTATTCAAGTGTTAATAAGATGATTATTCATTGCACCTGAATATGCGTCTAGGTTAATTTTTTTATTGAAAGGAAATTTCATTAGGATAGTGTTTATTCACATTGATCCAGCTGACTTCAGAATATGATTATATTTTTTCTGCATCCTACTGCTATTATAAGATCCAGGCTTATATTAGATTTTCTCTGGTATTAATTTTGCTTACTTTAACCTTTATTCCTGTTCCGCCTAAACCCTCCTTTCTGGACAATTGCAAAAGGATGCCATAAATATCCTCCACAAAGGCATGTGTAAATATGATCATATTTTCGTGAGTCTCTGCTATGTGCAGTGCACAAATGCTATGAAATAAATGAGCACTTGGATGACTATAGTGAGTCACACCATTAAGACACCATTAAGACTATAGTGAGTCACACCATTATTGTGCTCAAGTATAGTGTTTTGTTGATATGCACAAATTAATTCTAAAGAGTGTTATCATAATTTACTCATGGTATATGTATTCAGATTCTTTGGAAGAACTGAAGACATCATTAGAAAATTACAGTATTATCTCAATATTTTAGTTGGCAGGCGGTTGTAACAACAAACTTTCCCATTTTCTTCTAACTCCTCTTCATTGTATCACTGACTCTGTGTACTGCATAGCAAGAGATAAGAGGAGCAGGAATAGAGAATGGGTAGGACTAATGTGGGGAAATTTTCTGGAGAAGTCCATTTCAATGTTAGCTTGTAAAATGAGAAAGATATGGGTAAGAGGGCAGTAGAGCCAAATTATAATTCCCTGCTACGTTCTTTTATGCCTTGTCATTAAGAGATCTTGGGCAGAGATAAAGCTATACAAATTCATATGGATAAAGTCATTTCCCTACCAGGAGCCACCCCATACTCTGCCAAGTAAGCCAAGTTAGGAATGTAGTATCGGAGTCATTGTGTGCTTTCTGATGCGAGAATGAAGACTTGGAGAAGAGAATCTTGATGAAAGGAGAGGGTAGAATACCAGATGTCCTAAGGCAGGTAGAGAGAGTAGAGAGTACTGTAAGAGGGTGACCTGCCTTTCCACATATAGAGTTGTACTGTCCAGTGCAATAGCTACTAACTACAGGTGGCTATTTAAATTTAAATAAGCTAAAATTAAATTTAATTAAAAATCCACTTCCTTAGTCTCAGTAGTCACATTCAACACGCTCAATAATTGCATGTGGCTAACTGCTGTTGTATTAGATAGCACAGATATAGAATCTTTCTATCATCACAGAAAGTTCCCTTGGACAGCTTTGTTCTACAGCAATGGGCAGAAATAACTATTTGACACACTGGGGGCTAGGGGGTCTCTAGAGAGCCATGAGTGCTGACATAACCACAAAACTATTTTTTGGTGAATAAGTGAGAACACAGTGGTATCAAAGCAGGAATCAACATCACAAATAGGTATATGTTTCACCATCCTGGAAAGTTCAAATGCAACTCTGTAATGCTTTCCACTGGAAGAATAAACATGACCATATATTTCAGTGAAGGTGATTGAGGGTTTCTTCTTCATTTTTTTTTAAATTTGTGTTGATTTAGTCTGATGTTTTTAATTAAAGACACCTAGATGACTTAATTGTTAAACTGTCATCTATTTTAGTCTAATTTTCTATGTGAAACGAGTTGTCATACTCCCCTCAAAATATCATCTAGGCCAGGTGTGGTGGTTCACACCTATAATCCCAACAACTTGGGAGGCCAAGGTGGGAGGATTATTTGAGCCCCGGAGTTCTAGAGCAGCCTGAGTAACATAGTGGGACCTCGTCTATACAAACAGAATAAAAAACAAAAATCAGTCAGGCATGGTGGCATGTGCCTATAGTCCCAGCTACTCGGGAGGCTGAGGTGAGAGGATCACTTGAACCCAGGAGATCAAGGCTGCAATGAGCCATGATGTGCCATTGCACTCCAGCCTGGGTGATCAAGTGAGATCCTGTCTCAAATATATATATCTATATATATAATTTATTCATAAGCAAGGATTGTGATAGAGTTGTTCCCAGTAAGTCCTTATTGAATTAAAAGGAAGCTGCCTGCCTATGCTTTGTCAGAAGACAGCCACTAGTATTAAGTCTCCCTTTGCACCCTTCCTGGCTACCTCAACTGATCAGGAAGAAAATCCATTTATTTCAAATAAATTTGAAAATATTATATTTGCTTGAACAAATTTGTTTCAAATGCTGCCTTACAGGAATTAAGGCATTCATTTATTTCTTTTTCAGTCTTTTATTCAATAATGGAGTACCTTTCATCTTTGAGGCACTATCAGCAGACCTTGTGGACTTTATGAGGTTAATTATTCACTCTTTGCCCTGAAGTTATGTATAATCCATTGACATATAATTACCAAAAAAAAAAAAAAGGCAGAAAATGAAAAGTCACCAAAAAGATAGGTAAAGGCAAGGTGTTATAAGAAGTTAGAGGAAGAAGGAACTCCTTTGGGGTTGGGAAACTGGAAGGAGAGCTGCTATTGAGTACTTACTATATACTAGGTTTTTAGCCTATGTAATTCCACTGTTACGCCTTACCATGTTCAAAAGGTTCATTCTGTTATTGAAATAATCAATTTTTAGTAGTAGCTAAATATGAATATTCTTAGAGTCCAGTGGGTAGTGGATAGCATTTCTTGACTTTGTAGCCTGCAGAAAGTCAGCCTCAAATCAGCATTTGGGAGTACCTTACCTCTTTCCCTTTCCACCTCTCTGCCCTCTTCCTAGAGTTCTGGCTCCATCACGCTAGTGGCCTATTTGATGGAAGCCTGTGAGACTATCTTTCCTGGATCCATGCTGGTTCTTTCAGACTTCCACAGAGATAAGTTTACATGCCTTTAGATTTGTGATAATGGGGCAGCTATAAAGAGAAGTAAATCTCTCTCTTACTAATGCTGATAATTTATTGTGTAAAACTTTGCCTTGGGGTGCTAAAAGAACCTTTACCATACATAAGGGGTAAGATTGGAAAAGAACTATAAAGCACAGCACTTCCTCCTGCTTCTTCTCCCAGCATTCACATATATTATCTCATCTAATCAGAAAGATTTTATGGAAGACATTGAGGAATGTAGATATTGAATATGATAAGAAGACACTGTGTGTAAAAGGACAAATCAAGTGCCAGTTTGTTGTTGTTGTCACTGCTTGTTTGTTTTTTTTGCTGTTCAATCAGCATATTACACAGAATAAATCATATATAGATTAATTCTGAAGAGTGAGTCATTGAGTTTGGAAAAGGGGGGAGAATGTGGAAGGGATCAGTAGGACATAATGCTGCAGAAGTTGGTAGGAAGTTGGCTAGGTTGAAGAGGGTCTGAAATGCCAACTAAGTAGCTTTTCTTAGTTTGGGATGCTAAAGCAAAGTACTAGAGACTGAGTGGCTTCTAAACAATAGAAATTTATTTTTCACAGTTCTGGACATTGGAAGCCAGAGATCATGGTGCCAACATGGTAAGGTTATGATGAGGGCTGTATTCCAGATTGCAAATTGCCGACTTCTCCTTGTATCCTCACATGTTGGAAAGAGAGCTAGCTCTCATGTCTCTTATTATAAGGGCACTAATCCCATTCATGAGGTCTCTATCCTCATGACCTAGACACCTTCCAAAGACCTGACTTCCAACTACTACCAAATTGGAATTAGAGTTTCAACACATGAATTTTTAAGGGACACATTCAGTCCATTAGAGGTTGGAAATTATTCCATAGAAAACAAGTAGCCAAACCATCACTGAATGCGACTCCAGCTATTTAAACATGATGCATGTTGCTTGTTCTTCCTTTTTTATGAGCTAAACTCATGTTCACACAGACAGATGTCATCTAACACAGTGGGAGAGGAGGATGTGTGGTAGAGCTGCCTACTTGGTCATTCAGTTACCATCAGGCATCTAATGGTTCAAATATGCTAAGGGGAGGAGAGAGAAACAAAAGAAATAAAATTGATGACCTCTGACCTGAGGAAGTTGATAGTTCAATTAAAGAATAGGTTATGGCTACATTTAACATGAATGAAAAACACTGTAGCAGAAAATGTTATAGAATACTCCATAGTCATTCTCCTTTTACCTTTCTATTAGAACCCCAATTTTGTTGTTGACAGCAACCTGCCTTCTCAGATTTGCTTACACCTAAGGTGGCTGTGTGACAGACTTCTGCCCAATGACATATGCTGAGATTAGGCACTACCTCTTCCTGCTTTCCTTCTCTTCTTGACTAGAATGCAGACATTAGGCTGGAAGTGGAACAACCAGCCTGGGACCATGAAGTGACAAGCACAAAGTTGGCAATCAAATGCCAAAGATAGAACAAAAGGATATAAGGAACCTGGAACGTGAATGGCATTCTGGCACAAAGCAGCCCTGGGCTGCTTACTTCTGGCTTTTTTGTTATATGAGATGAAAAAATCATCCACTTGCTTCAGCCACTGAGATTACATTTCCTGTTACTACTCAAAGCCAAATGCAAACCCAGTTGATACAATACTCGTGGAATAGCCAATCCCAGAGTGCAAATGAATATGCAAATGCAAAGACCCTAAGGAGACTTTATGGAAAAATGTTTCAGCTAGGTGTTTGAAGGATTAAATGAATAATTTCAGATGTTCAATAGCAAATGCTAATGCAGGGTTGTAATATAAAATTATGTTCATGAGACGAAAGCATTTAAAGGAAGCCAATTGTGAAATAAATTAGTATTAGGGGTATGAGAAATGGATGTGGATATGTGGAGGTGAAGAGGTGCCAGTGGTGGGGAGGAGCATCAGAAATCATGGGGCCCAAACAGCAACTAGAAAATCTTCCAACCTCATTATCCAAAAAAGAGGTTGCAAGGGAATGACCTGGCCAGAATAGAAGCCCGTTCCCTGATACTCACATCCTTATATATTCTGATAAATGAATCTATAATGTGTCTCAGCCAAGCCTAAATGAATGCCATTCTTTTTCTTTAGTAAGTTATTTAAAATCAATGTTTTCTTTAAAAGAAGGTTTAGATGTTACTAATTTAAATCTCATTAACCACTTACTTTATTTTCCAGAGTTCAATCTAAGCTGCATCTTTCATTTAGATTTTAAGCTATAGGCTATATGTAATTCTACGAAAATGTCCTACATACAAAGGAAGGAGTATTTGAAACTCACAGGTGAACATTAGTTTAGAAAGCTTCAAACATTGCCAAGTCTTTGAATGAGGTTTATCTTTATAGGTTACTTAAGGATGTCAACCAGAAATAACTGGTGTTATCATAGCTTAAAATGCTGGGGTTGGGGGCTGAGATATTTTCCCCATCTTAAATTTGCAACTCAAAATAAATTCGGTTACAATTTTTTATGTGTAGCACTAAAGGCATGCTACTGTGTTCCAGAGAAAAGCAACCTCTGATCTCATCATTTTTGATGCTATATTTCAGAATATTTAGTTTTAAATAGGGCCCCCAAATGACATTATAAAGGGCATGCAGCTTAAGGCAAGCTGTCATAGAGACTAAAAATTTAATATGGTTTTCCTCTAAAAGTGGTTGGCTACAAACGTAACAGTGGTACCCTATTATTTCCTTTGCATATAATTAACCTATCACAACCAATGGTTATTTTCAATTATGTGGCATCAAATGAATCTTAAAAGAGATTGAAATAAGATCCACGGTAGCTTTGGAGGATTCCTGCAATTGACAGTTTGACACAGCGTGGCTTCAGATTATGTCAAATCTGACAAAAGCATGTGTAGCCTGCTTAAAAGGAGAATATTTTTTTCAATTCTATCTTGTTGGAAATATTTGCCATGAAGTAATAATAATGCCTTTAATATGCAAATGATTATAATTGCATTTATTACACTGTCAAATGGAAGCTCAAATACCAGTTCTTTGTTTTGCAACCCAGCACATCACACAAAATAAGAGAAATGACTGCTTTCATCACAGAGTTCATAAGAGGAAGAACAAATTCTCTTTTCCCTGAAGTTGCTTTCATTTTCTCTCGGATATGTTCTTTTTCCACAACCCTGAAAAAAATAAGAATTTAACTGATCACTGAAGCATTCTGACATTCAGATTTTCTCCTTAGTCTTTATCTCCATCCTGATGATCCTATATGTGTCCAACACTTTTGGTAAGAAAAATTGCACCTTTGAAGGGGACTTTACAGTAAAGTACCCCATGTAACTATCTTTATTCTTATCCACTGTTTGATCTTACTGTTCATTTTTTAAAACTTCCCAGGGGTCTCATTTTTCCTCATCACTTTAACAGGAATAATGTTTTGTGCTGTTCATTTTTTTCAGCAACCTCCACTTCATTCACCTTGGCTCATTTCATTAGCCAACAGTCCCTGAAGGATTGCCATCTTCCACTCCTTGCTGGAGAGGCCCTGCCTGGATGCAGTGGTTTTTCTACCATTAGGAACATGCGGTGGGAGGGGTAGAAAAGCAGGGGGAAGTAGTTTCTTCGCAGCTTCAGTGAAGATTCTTTAAATCTGTGACTTTTGAAAGACATTTCCAGCATATGGGCCTTCTCTATTTTCTCACAGAGATACTTTAATTCAGAACATTAATACTTAGGTCTCCTAGTGTACATCCTGTACTCCAAAGATTACAGTCAGAGTCTCCTTTCAACAGATGGTTGTGTGTGTGTGTGTGTGTGTGTGTAGGGGGGTAAATTCATTGTCTTTCCTTTGTTTTTTCACTTACTCCATTTGCTCCTGCTAATCTTTCCTGTGCCTTGGCTGATTTCCCTTCTCCCATTGGTGGATGCAGCCACTTACACCAATACTTCATCATTCCCAAAACTTTATTTCTTTGGATTATTCTTTACTATTTTTCCTCCCATCTACCTATGGTAGGTAAATGAGCAGACTTACCTTCAGTATGGGAAGATTCTGGCCACGACATTTTGTTCTTTCTTTTCACTCCTTTGAATCACTGTTCAAACTCGTAGTTAAGATGTAAATCTTAGGAGGGTTATACATTAAGCCAGTGTCAGTTAACTCCTCTGCACTAATTACTTTGTTAGAGATTAGCCTCACCATCAGCCAGCCTCAAAGGAGTGGGGCTTATGGTATATAAGTTTAGGTGCCATGGGGAATAGAAAGGGTCCTTACATGGGATCTTCCCAAGAAGGGTATAATCTACCTCTTTATACCACTGCCCTTATGCAAGCTCTTTTTTTCAGTAGCCTCCCCAGTGTCTATTCCTCAAATCATCTGCTCTGTACCGAGTCATCTTTTTAAAACTCACGTAGCCTACTTAAACCCTTCAGTGACTCCCTGTTGTTTACATGATAAAAATGTAGCTCCTTAACCTGGTTAAGATGTTCAGGACTAGACCTTAGTAACTATCTTCTGTCTCTGACTATCATTCACCATCTTCTCACTTTGCTTTTTAGTCATGAAGAATTGTTTCTACTTTTCTCATGTACCTCATGTGATTTGATGCCTCTGTGTCTTTGTTCACAGTGTTTCTCATATCTGGAATATACGTTGTCTCATTGTTTGGCCAATAATCCATCACCAATTCCTGCTCCCATCCCCAGTGCCTGCCAATTTTAGTAGTACATAATAATTGCTAAAATTGTATTGGTTGAATGATTGATTGAATGAATGAATGTTTTTTATACATCTCTCAACTTTTCTCAGGGATTCTTTCACTTAGTATATCCACACACCCTCTTCAGCAGTCTAAGGAGCTAGTCAGGTACCTCTGCTTGCCCCCAAGTCACCCTATATTCCCCCCATTTATAACACTTACTGTAATGCTGTGAGCTTCTCTAAAGGCAAGGACCATATTTTATTCTGCTCTGTCCCTAACACCTGAAAGAGGGCCTGGCTGAGAACGGATGTTCAGTAAATTATTTTTGAACTTAAATGTTTCTTGAACCTAATTTCTATTTTGGTGAAGAAGAATCAGCAAATCCCTTGTCAAGTAAAACCTAATTTCTGCTCTTCTAACACCAAACCAGTCTCCTGAAGCCAGAAGATCTCTTAAGTCCTTTGAATAGTGACCACTATTTTAGATATTAAACCGAAATAGAGCATGTACAATTTCCTTATGAACCTTACAATGTTATACTGATGAGTTGCATTATTATCTGTTTTGTACATGTCAAATGAAACTTCTCAGACCACTTCCAATCAAGGCTGGGGCCCTACACTTTCCTACTTCTTCCTTCCCCTGTTTCCTTTAGTCCCTAAAAACCCTAGAATTCCCCTGCAGTCAGTAGTTCGGTACACAGAGAAGGCAAATTGGTTAGGAACTGTCAGAGTTGAGATTATTTACTAAGATAGCATTAGCAGGGGTCTAACTTTATTAGATTCAAAATTGCCCAGCTGCTAAGGTGGCCCTGCAGACTCAAAGTAACACTTAACAGATTCACCAAGTATTCCCAGCATGGCCACTTACTTTTAATCTGCCTCCCAGTCTTTCAGAGAGATAGGAAGTCCCCCTCTATGTCCCTGTGGATGTCTAATCATTTATTAGGGGGGCCTAGGTTTACTACAGTGATCCAGCCTGCACTAATGTCAGAATCCTCTCCTTTGCTACTAAGATTATATAGTACCTCTCACTCAGATCCTAAAAAATCCAACCCCGGCTATGAATGACCTTAACCCTGTTCTACCCTGCTATGGTTTGAACGTTTGTGTCCCCTCCAAAATCATATGTTGAAATCCTAACCCCCAATGTGATAGTATTAAAAGGTGGGGCCTTTGGGAAATTACTAGATCAAGAGGGTGGATCCCTCATGAATGAGGCAATTGCCCTCATAAAAGAGGCCTCAGGGAGCTTCTTTGTGCCTTCTGTTACATGAAGACACAGTGAGAAGGCACCATCTATGAAGCAGAAAACCCTCACCAGACGTCAAATCTGTTGGTGCCTTGATCTTGGACTTCCCAGCCTCCAGAACTATGAGAATTAAATTTCTGTTGTTTATAAACCACCCAGTCTAAAGTTTTTTTGTCATAGCAGCTCCAATAGATTAAGACCTGCCCCTTCCTGCAAACTAGATATATCCTACTCTGCTTTCTAGGGTGGTCCAAGGGGTTCCATTCCCATTCTTACTGACCTTACGCCATATTCTTCTGGCTCTAAATTTGCATTCTAGACCTTCCCAGGGCCTTGCCTTCTTATTCCTGCTGTCCAAAGAAAGTCTTAGAAAGTTTCAGAAAGCATTTTATAGCCCTGGTTTACAAGAGGGTAGAAAAATGTTTTTTGCCCTACTCATTCCTTCTACCTGAGTAACCTAGAGTTTACCAAATTTTCTTATATGGCTAATATAAATATTTGTATCTTATACTAAAGAAGCTACCCTTTCTGGCTTCCTAGTCACTTAATTTTTTAAAATATAGCATCTTTATTGAGATATAATCCACATACCATGCAGTTCTGCCATTTAAAGTGTACACTTCAATGATCTTTAGTATATTCACAGAGTTATCTTACCAAACCAAATTTGCTTCTGTCCTCCTGGTACAGCAAAGCCAAACAGTGACATTGGGATTTGCAGTGAGAAAAAATGAGACATTTATTGCAGGATACCAAACAAGGAGAATTGGACAGCTAATGCTTAAGACCTGAGCTCCCTGGTGCCTTACAGGTAAGGGTTTTTAAAGGTGAGGAGGCAGAAGTTTCAGGCAAAGTCATAAATCATTACATAGAAGCTACATTGGTTTGGCCTAAAAAGGCAGGACATCTTGAAGAAGGGTATTACAGGTCATAGATTTGGGATTTAAAGGTTTTCTGGTGTGTGATTGGTTGAGGAAGCAAAGCTTTGTCTAAAATCTTGGGGTCAGGTCAGCAGAAAGAAATTTTGAGCTCTGGCATATGGGTGTGACTTTCTACAGGCCCCTCAGGGAGACATTTGGAACAAAGAAGATATGTCAGGGTTTAGTCCTCAGTTTCCCCATAGCTGAAGCCTATGTGCAAGTGGATGGCATTTTCCATTTGATGGGGTCTGGGTTTCTGAAAAACAACTCAGGGACATTTGTTAAGATGTTATCTTTAATTTCTATAGGGAGCCAAACATTCTGTCACTCTAATTTCCTTGGCTATTGTTTTAAGCTATTATTACCTTTTCACTTATCAGGCTGCTCATTTACTTCTCAGGGTTAGCTAGGTGCCTAGAATTTCCTTGAAGGCAGAGAGATTTTCCTTTATTTCTGTGCTTGAGGGGAGGACAATAGGCACCTAAGAGGGGTCCCTGCTTGCCTCAGTTGTGTAATCATTACCACAATCAATTTAGGAACATTTTCATCATGCCCAAAAGAAACCCAGGCCTGTATTAACAGTCATCATCCATTTCCTCTCAACACCCCTCCAATCTCCTGGCAACCATGAATCTACTCTTTTTCTATGCCTGTTCTGGATGTTTCATATATATGGAATCGCATATGTGGACTTTTGTGCCTTCTTTCACTTAGCATAATGTTTTTAAGTTTCATCCATGTTGTAGCATGTATCAAAACTTCATTCCTTTTTATGGCTGAATATTCCATTGTATGTGTATGCATATTATATCACATTTTGTTTATCCATTCATCTGTTTATGGACATTTATATTGATTCCACTTCTTGGCTATTATGAATAATGCCATCATGAATATTCATGTATAAGTTTTTATATAGGCATATGATTTTATTTCTTTTTTGTATATACCTAGAATGAGAGTTGCTAATTACTTCTAAAATTAAGACCCAAGATTCCTACAGAAAACAAACATCTGCTATGTTCTCTAATGGGGGTGGAAGGAGGAAAGTTTTGCCATTTCCACCTTGTAAATCAGTAGGGTAAACAAACCTAATTATTAAAAATAGTTACCTTTTTCCTGTCTTTAGAGTAATCAAAGCAGAGCATTCTTGGTACACAAGCCCCACGTCAGGAAGTAATTTTTGTGTGTGTGTGTTTATCAAAAGTCAATGATACATTGACATTTGCATTACTAGTCATCCTGTTTTAAAGTGAGCGATGAAACACTCTTCTCCTAGGAAACTATTTTTTTCTCCATATATGGACAGAGCTAATCAACAAATGGACCTATGGCAACCTCCATGGTGTGACACATATTCTGTATTCTCAGGAGCCTGTGCATATTACAATTCTGGTGGTAAGTGTAATGTCATAACTTTCAATTTATACCTGAAGAGCAGTGGTTGGTTGACAGCATACAAAGGAACATATGTGAAAATGTACTTTACTAGTTGGACTTTATAAATAGTATGTTATGAATTTGTCATCTAGTAGATTTCATGAAACCTGTATGTTTTTAAAAACAATTCCAGCATTTTATTGATATTTAGAAAATATGTTTTGGTTCCAAGAAATAGAAGTGCAATCTCTTACAGGCAGGTGCAAGGGTGAGGAATATAATGGTTTATAATTTCTCCTTAAAGAGGGTTTCTGAGTTGCCACTTCACATCCATTAATGGATTTAAAATTATTTTTCTGAATCTTAGGCATTCTTAAAAGGAAATCTCCTTGAATAGCAAGAAAATTATCATAGGCCACACTATTATCTCAATATTTGTATCCCCCTAAAATTCATATGTTGAAGCCTAATCCTCAAAGTATTGGAATTAAGAGTTGAGGCCTTTGGGAGATGATTAGGTCATGACAGCTCTTTTATAAGGATTAGTACCCTAATAAAAGAAGCTCAAAGAGTCTTGTTCATCCTGTCTGCCATTTGAAGACACAGCAAGAATGTGCCATCTTTAAAGAGGAGAGCAGCCCTCACCAGACACTGAATCTACCAGCACCTTGATGTTGGACTTCCCAGCCTCCAGAACTGTGAGAAATAATTTTCTGTTGTTTATAAATTAGCCAACCTGTGGCATTTTGTTATAGCAGCACAAACGGACTGACAGAGGTCAGTCCTTTGGCTGACGCACATGCTCTTTGGCTCTGTCTACAAGGCTTTTAAAAACAACAAAAATTAGCTGCTCCTCTAGTACAATGCTCTTACCTTTGGTTTCTTTATGGGAGGGGAATCTATGGAATCTTTTTAAATGCCAACATGAATTTAAGGTATGTCTATATGTATGATCCCCTTAGACTGAACTTTCACTTGAGTAACTTGAGGGTCTAGAAAGAGTAACATAATAAAAGCCCTTAAATGAAAGTTCTACAAAATCTGTAAAAATAGTGGAATAGAGGAAACTGAGCAGCAGACTTAACATCTAGTTCAAGTCCTAGTCTCTGCTTACTAGGTATATGACAATGAATATGTTGCCTGAAACTATTCTTTGCCTTAGTTTCATCATCTGTAAGTAGGGCTAGTAATCATAGTACCTACCTCATGATGTTGTGATGAGACTGTATATAAGGTGCTATACAAATGGTAAAACATGGCTGGGTGTGGTGGCTCACACCTATAATCCCAGCACTTTGGGAGGCTGAGGTGGGTGGATCACCTGAGATCAGGAGTTCAAGACCAGCCTGACCAACATGGCAAAAACCCATCTCAACTAAAAAATACAAAAATTAGCAGGGTGTGTTAACGGGCACCTGTAATCCCAGCTACTTAGGAGGCTGAGGCAGGGAGAATTGCTTGAACCTGGGAGGTGGAGATTGCAGTGAGCCAAGATCATGCCACTGTACTCCAGCCTGGGTGACAGAGCAAGACACCATCTCAAAATAAAATAAAATAAAATAAAATAAAATAAAATAAAATAAAATAAAATAAAATAAAATAAAATAAAATAAATAATAGTGTTCCCATAATTGTTTTAAAATTGATTCATATTTTAATAGTCATAAGAAAGCAATGATCCTATGGTATGAGGATTGAGTATAGGGGCAGCCTGGATTTACATGAATTTAAATTTTCATCAGTTAACACAAGTTCTTTTCAAAATCTAGACTTTTGTTTCACTTTACTTCTTCACAGTGACATATATGAGATGAAGACACTCATGTATCAGATTAGTTCAATATCAGTATAGAATCATCAGCCAAGCAGGGACATGACATCAAAACACAAACTAAACACTAGTTAATGAAGAACTAGAGCATACAAATACTATTATCAAAAGACACGCTGTGTCATCAGGACTTGATTTTGGTTACTCTCTTTGGTACTGGGTTAGAGTTCAACCTTTAATTTTGGTCTGCCGGTGAGGTGGAGTGATAGCAAAGTGGAGCAACCTCTACTTTCAGGGTACTGAGGTACAAGCCTAGTTTCAGCTACATCTGTTTCCACTAGGCCCACTGAGGGCTAAAAATCTATCTGTTCAAATATTTCACTGGAGCTAGAAATGGCTTGTATAAAGGGCCCCAGATGCCTTTCTTTCTCTATACAGTGCATTCTTTTTGGCTTATCTTGCTTCTAGGTCTTGTAAATATCTTCATTCCTTGGTGTAAATGAACAGCTGCCTCAGTAGAAAGATTTGCTGTCTGTTTCAGACTGGACTGGGCTGACAGTTCTTAGGCTGCCTCAGCCTTAGGGGAAAGAACTAAATGGTTTGTCTTTCATGGAGGTTAATAAGTACTTCTCTTGTTGGTTGGTTTGTGTATAACAGCTCAGGCTTTGGCACTCAATCTGTCGTGGATCTTAATAAATTACCCTCTGTTTATGCACTTAGAAATAACACTTGTATTACCAGTATAGCTACCAAATGTTGAAGTAAATTACCACACATGACAAACAGATCTTAAACCATTTGATCGACTATTTCCTTGACCTATCTTGGAATGTGAGGAAATGGAAAAAAAAATCAAGTGATAGGAATGTTTTGCATTTGTAGAGAAATAGAGGAAATCCACTCTAGTTCTAAGGGAAAACATGCATAGCAACTATTATTCCAAGGAGATTGTTTAGCTGTCACTATTTCAAAGTTTGCTATATATTTTCAAGTTGTTAGGAAATATTTCTAAATTGTGTCTACTTCCCTGTCTTAATAAAAAGTTGATCGAAATTAAATAAATCTTTCCATAATGTTGGGAAATCTCATCGTGTCCCTGACCATCTTTACTGTACAACTGTGGTGCTTGGTGTCTCTGGACCACTGCTTTGATCATCAATGAAATATGTCTAGGATCATACATGGAGATGTAAAAGGTTTAGGAAATTGAGCTGAATTGCATTGAGCACTTCATTCCTTGCTAGTATTTTTAGTAAAATTACTACCATGATTTTTTTCTATGTGACTTGCCATCTTTTTTAAGTAGAACATTCAAAACATGACTTGAGAGTTCTTTTAGTTGTAATCTAGCTGATTAAGATTTTATTCTATTAGAAAAATTAGACAGAAAAAGGGAGGTAGAGAGAGAGAAAGAGAGAATATTACATTAGCCAAAATGGTGTCTACTCTACAGACACATTTACGATATAGAAGGTTTTTTTGTTTTTTGTTTTGGTTTGTTTGTTTGTTTGTTTTAGTCTAGAGATTTATCATAGTAGACAGGAGAGAATTCAACTAAAAGGAAAACTTCACTTCCTCTATTTTATTGACTATTGAAGTTGGGAGCAAGATGACAAACGTAAATAATAAAATTGGGATAGTACCAGAACCTATGTTGTTTCAATGTAGGCTTTCACTTTTTCTTTTCTTTCTTTCTTTATTTTTTTTTTTTTTTGAGACGGAGTCTCACTCTGTCACTCAGGCTGGAGTGTAATGGAACAATCTTCAGCTTAATGCAAACTCTGCCTCCCAGGTTCAAGCAGTTCTCTTGCCTCAGCCTCCCGAGTAGCTGGGATTACAGGCACCAGCCACCACGCCCGGTTATTTTTATATTTTTAGTAGAGACAGGATTTCACCATATTGGCCAGGCTGGTCTCAAACTCCTGACCTCATGATCTGCCTGCCTCGGCCTCCCAAAGTGCTGAGATTACAGGCTTGAGCCACCACACCCAGCCGGCTCTCACTTTTCATTAGAAAGTGGGCAATATGCAAATGCCATCAATGAACGACTGGATAAAGAAACTACAGTATATATATGTGTATATATATATATGATGGAATACTAGTCAGCCATAAAAAGGAATGAAATAATGGTGTTTGCAGCAATCTGGATGAGATTGGAGACTATTATCTTTTTTTTTTTTTTTTTTTTTATTATACTTTAATTTCTAGGGTACATGTGCATGACGTTTATATCATGTATAACTCCCCAATGCAATCCCTCCCTCCTCCCCCTCCCCATGATAGGCCCCAGTGTGTGATGTTCCCCTTCCCGAGTCCAAGTGATCTCATTGTTCAGTTCCCACCTATGAGTGAGAACATGCGGTGTTTGGTTTTCTCTTCTTGTGATAGTTTGCTAAGAATGATGGTTTCCAGCTGCATCCATGTCCCTACAAAGGATGCAAACTCATCCTTTTTTGATGGCTGCATAGTATTCCATGGTGTATATGTGCCACATTTTCTTAATCCAGTCTGTCACAGATGGACATTTGGGTTGATTCCAAGTCTTTGCTATTGTGAATAGTGCCGCAATAAACATACGTGCATGTGTCTTTGTAGTAGAGTAATTTATAATCCTTTGGGTATATACCCAGTAGTGGGATGGCTGGGTCATATGGTACATCTAGTTCTAGATCCTTGAGGAATCGCCATACTGTTTTCCATAATGGTTGAACTAGTTTACAATCCCACCAACAGTGTAAAAGTGTTCCTATTTCTCCACATCCCTCTCCAAACCTGTTGTTTCCTGACTTCTTAATGATTGCCATTCTAACTGGTGTGAGATGGTATCTCATTGTATTTTGATTTGCATTTCTCTGATGGCGAGTGATGATGAGCATTTTTTCATGTGTCTGTTGGCTGTATGGATGTCTTCTTTTGAGAAATGTCTGTTCATATCCTTTCCCCACTTTTTGATGGGTTTGTTTTTTTTTTCTTGTATATTTGTTTGAGTTCTTTGTAGATTCTGGATATTAGCCCTTTGTCAGATGAGTAGGTTGCAAAAATTTTTTCCCATTCTGTAGGTTGCCTGTTCACTCTGATGGTAGTTTCTTTAGCTGTGCAAAAGCTCTTTAGTTTATTAGATCCCATGTGTCAATTTGCTTTGCTGCCGTTGCTTTTGGTGTTTTAGACATGAAGTCCTTGCCCATGCCTATGTCCTGAATGGTACTACCTAGATTTTTTCTAGGGTTTTATGGTATTAGGTCTACATTTAAGTCTCTAATCCATCTTGAATTAATTTTCGTATAAGGGTAAGGAAAGGATCCAGTTTCAGCTTTCTACTTATGGCTAGCCATTTTCCAGCACCATTTATTAATAGGGAATCCTTTCCCATTTCTTGTTCTCTCAGGTTTGTCAAAGATCAGATGGCTGTAGATGTGTGGTATTATTTCTGAGGACTCTGTTCTGTTCCATTGGTCTATATCTCTGTTGTGGTACCAGTACCATGCTGTTTTGGTTACTGTAGCCTTGTAGTATAGTTTGAAGTCAGGTAGCGTGACGCCTCCAGCTTTGTCCTTTTGACTTAGGATTGTCTTGGCAATGCGGGCTCTTTTTTGTTTCATATGAACTTTAAAGCAGTTTTTTCCAATTCTGTGAAGAAACTCATTGGTAGCTTGATGGGGATGGCATTGAATCTATAAATCACCTTGGGCAGTATGGCCATTTTCACGATATTGATTCTTCCTATCCATGAGCATGGTATGTTCTTCCATTTGTTTGTGTCCTCTTTGATTTCACTGAGCAGTGGTTGTAGTTCTCCTTGAAGAGGTCCTTTACATCCCTTGTAAGCTGGATTCCTAGGTATTTTATTCTCTTTGAAGCAATTGTGAATGGAAGTTCATTCCTGATTGGCTCTCTGCTTGTCTGTTACTGGTGTATAAGAATGCTTGTGATTTTTGCACATTAATTTTGTATCCTGAGACTTTGCTGAAGTTGCTTATCAGCTTAAGGAGATTTTGGGCTGAGACGATGGGGTTTTCTAAATATACAATCATGTCATCTGCAAACAGGGACAATTGACTTCTTCTTTTCCTAACTGGATGCCCTTGATTCTTCTCTTGCCTGATTGCCCTAGCCAGAACTTCCAACACTATGTTGAATAGGAGTGGTGAGAGAGGGCATCCCTGTCTTGTGCCAGTTTTCAAAGGGAATTTTTCCAGTTTTTGCCCATTCAGTATGATATTACCTGTGGGTTTGTCATAAATAGCTCTTATTATTTTGAGGTACGTTCCATCAATACCAATTTTTGAGCGTTTTTAGCAAAAGGGCTGTGAATTTTGTCAAAAGCCTTTTCTGCATCTATTGAGATAATTATGTGGTTCTTGTCTTTGGTTCTGTTTATATGCTGGATTACGTTATTGATTTGCAAATGTTGAACCAGCCTTGCATCCCAGGGATGAAGCCCACTTGATCATGGTGGATAAGCTTTTTGATGTGCTGCTGAATCCGGTTTGCCAGTATTTTATTGAGGATTTTTGCATCGATTTCATCAGGGATATTGGTCTAAATTCTCTTTTTTTGTTGTGTCTCTGCCAGGCTTTGGTATCAGGATGATGTTGGCCTCATAAAAGGAGTTAGGGAGGATTCCCTCTTTTTCTATTGATTGAAATAGTTTCAGAAGGAATGGTACCAGCTCCTCCTTGTACCTCTGGTAGAATTCAGCTGTGAATCCATCTGGTCCTGGACTTTTTTTGGTGGGTAGGCTATTAATTGTTGCCTCAATTTCAGAGCCTGCTATTGGTGTATTCAGGGATTCAACTTCTTCCTGGTTTAGTCTTGGGAGAGTGTAAGTGTCCAGGAAATTATCCATTTCTTCTAGATTTTCTAATGTGATTTGCGTAGAGGCATTTATAGTATTCTCTGATGGTTGTTTGTATTTCTGTGGGGTCGTGGTGATATCCCCTTTATCATTTTTTTTGCGTCTATTTGATTCTTCTCTCTTTTCTTCTTTATTAGTCTAGCTAGCGGTCTGTCAATTTTGTTTATCTTTTCAAAAAACCAACTCCTGGATTCATTGATTTTTTGGAGGGTTTTTTGTGTCTCTATCTCCTTCAGTTCTGCTCTGATCTTAGTTATTTCTTGCCTTCTGCTAGCTTTTGAATGTGTTTGCTCTTGCCTCTCTAGTTCTTTTAATTGTGATGTTAGAGTGTCAATTTTAGATCTCTCCTGCTTTCTCTTGTGGGCATTGAGTGCTATAAATTTCCCTCTACACACTGCTTTAAATGTGTCCCAGAGATTCTGGTATGTTGTATCTTTGTTCTCATTGGTTTCAAAGAACATCTTTATTTCTGCTTTCATTTCGTTATGTACCCAGTAGTCATTCAGGAGCAGGTTGTTCAGTTTCCATGTAGTTGAGCGGTTTTGATTGAGTTTCTTAGTCCTGAGTTCTAGTTTGATTGCACTGTGGTCTGAGAGACAGTTGTTATAATTTCAGTTCTTGTACATTTGCTGAGGAGTGCTTACTTCCAATATGTGGTCAATTTTGGAATAAGTGCGATGTGGTGCTGAGAAGAATGTATATTCTGTTGATTTGGGTGGAGAGTTCTATAGATGTCTATTAGGTCCGCTTGGTGCAGAGATGAGTTCAATTCTGGATATCCTTGTTAACTTTCTGTCTCGTGATCTGTCTAATGTTGACAGTGGAGTGTTGAAGTCTCCCATTATTATGTGTGGGAGTCTAAGTCTCTTTGTAGGTCTCTAAGGACTTGCTTTATGAATCTGGGTGCTCCTGTATTGGGTGCATAGATATTTAGGAGAGTTAGCTCTTCCTGTTGAATTGATCCCTTTACCATGATGTAATGGCCTTCTTTGTCTCTTTTGATCTTTGATGGTTTAAAGTCTGTTTTATCAGAGACTAGGATTGCAACCCCTGCTTTTTTTTGTTCTCCATTTGCTTGGTAGATCTTCCTCCATCCCTTTATTTTGAGCCTATGTATGTCTCTGCATGTGAGATGGGTCTCCTGAATACAGCAGACGATGGGTCTTGACTCTTTATCCAGTTTGCCAGTCTGTGTCTTTTAATTGGAGCATTTAGTCCATTACATTTAAGGTTAATATTGTTATGTGTGAACTTGATCCTGTCATTATGATATTAACTGGTTATTTGCTCGTTAGTTGATGCAGTTTCTTCCTAGCCTCGATGGTCTTTACATTTGGCATGTTTTTGCAATGGCTGGTACCGGTTGTTCCTTTCCATGTTTAGGGCTTCTTCAGGGTCTCTTGTAAGGCAGCCTGGTGGTGACAAAATCTCTAAGCATTTGCTTATCTGTAAAGGATTTTATTTCTCCTTCACTGATGAAGCTTAGTTTGGCTGGATATGAAATTCTCGTTTGAAAATTCTTTTCTTTAAGAACGTTGAATATTGGCCCCCACTCTCTTCTGGCTTGTAGAGTTTCTGCCGAGAGGTCTGCTGTTATTCTGATGGGCTTCTCTTTGTAACCCGACCTTTCTCTCTGGCTGCCCTTAAGATTTTTTCCTTCATTTCAACTTTGGTGAATCTGGCAATTATGTGTCTTGGAGTTGCTCTTCTGGAGGAGTATCTTTGTGCGTTCTCTGTATTTCCTGAATTTGAATGTTGGCCTGCCCTACTAGGTTGGGGAAGTTCTCCTGGATGATATCCTGAAGAGTGTTTTCCAAGTTGGTTCCTTTTCCCCCTCACTTTCAGGCACCCCAATCAGACGTAGATTTGGTCTTTTTTACATAATCCCATACTTCTTGCAGGCTTTGTTCATTTCTTTTTCTTCTTTTTCTTTTGGTTTCTCTTCTCGCTTCATTTCATTCATTTGATCCTCAATCGCTGATACTCTTTCCTCCAGTTGATCGAGTCGGTTACGAAGCTTGTGCATTTGTCACGTATTTCTCGTGTCATGGTTTCATCTCTGTCATTTCGTTTATGATCTTCTCTGCATTAATTAGTCTAGCTGTCAATTCTTCCACTTTTTTTTTCAAGATTTTAGTTTCTTTGCGCTGGGTACGTAATTCCTCCTTTAGCTCTGAGAGGTTTGATGGACTGAAGCCTTCTTCTCTCATCTCGTCAAAGTCATTCTCTGACCAGCTTTGATCCGTTGCTGGCGATGGGCTGCGCTCCTTTGCAGGGGAGATGCGCTCTTATTTTTTGAATTTCAGCTTTTCTGCCCTGCTTCTTCCCCATCTTTGTGGTTTTATCTGTCTCTGGACTTTGATGATGGTGACGTACTGATGGGGTTTGGTATAGGTGTCCTTCCTGTTTGATAGTTTTCCGTCTGACAGTCAGAAGGACTGTCTGTTGGTCTGTTAGAGATTGCTTGAGGTCCACTCCAGACCCTGTTTGCCTGGGTATCAGCAGCAGAGGTTGCCGAAGATAGAATATTGCTGAACAGCGAGTGTACCTGTCTGATTCTTTCTTTGGAAGTGTTCCTCTCAGGGGTGACGCCACCCTGTGAGGTGTGGGGTATCAGACTGCCCCTAGTGGGGGATGTCTCCCAGCTAGGCTACTCAGGGGTCAGGGACCCACCTGAGCAGGCAGTCTGTCCGTTCTCAGATCTCAACCTCCGCGTTAGGAGATCCACGGCTCTCCCCAAAGCTGTCAGACAGAGTCGTTCGGGTCTGCAGCGCCCCGCTCTTTCCCCTAATGGACTGCAGCTGTGCGCTGTCCTCCGTAGAGGTAAGAGACAGCAGGCTTCCTTGAGCTGCTGTGAGCTCCACCCAGTTCGAGCTTCCCAGCGGCTTTGTTTACCGTACTTAAGCCTCAGCAATGGCGGGCGCCCCTCCCCAGCCTCGCTGCTGCCTTGCGGATAGATCGCCGCAGACGCTGTGTTAGCAGTGAGGGAGGCTCCGTGGGCGTGGGACCCTCCCGGCCAGGTGTGGGATATATTCTCCTGGTTGCCTGTTTCCTTAAAGCGCAGTATTGGGGTGGAGTTACCCGATTTTCCAGGTGTTGTGTGTCTCAGTTCCCCTGGCTAGGAAAAGGGATTTCCTTCCCCCTTGCGCTTCCAGGTGAGGCGATGCCTCGCCCTGCTTCAGCTCACGCTGGTCAGGCTGCAGCAGCTGACCAGCACCGATTGTCCGCACTCCCTAGAGAGATGACCCCAGTACCTCAGTTGAAAATGCAGAAATCACCAGTCTTCTGTGTCGCTGGCGCTGGGAGTTGGAGACTGGAGCTGTTCCTATTCGGCCATCTTGCTCCGCCCCCGGAGACTATTATTCTAAGTGAAGTAACTCAGGAATGGAAAACCAAACATCACATATTTTCACTCATATGTCTGAACTAAGCTATGAGGATGCAAAAGCATAAGAATGATACAATGGACTTTGGGAACTTGGGGGAAAGGGTGGGAAGGAGGTGAGGGATAAAAGACTACAAATAGGGTGGAGTGTATACTGCTCTGGTGATGGGTACACCAAATTCTTACAAATCACCGCCAAAGAACTTACTCATGTAACCAAACACCACCTGTACCCCAATAACCTATGGAAAAAATGGAAATAAATAAACTATGGTATCACCATAAAAAAAAAGTGGGCATAGATTACATGAAAAGTCTTATTCCAAAAAATTATTTTTCAGTTATTACTGCTGAACATGAATGCATACAATTCTTCTTAGGAAAGAATGTTTCAGGTGGTTGACTCTCATTCTATTGTAGTTCCTAATGTCTTATGGTCCATAAATAACAAGAACTTTTTATTATTTGATACTGCATTATTCTAAGTTGCCACTGCATAGCAACAACTACTTCCTTGTTGTTTGTAATTCTCAAATCAAATTAATTGAGACATTTTATATGCCCTGTAATTCATTTAGATCATACATGGTGAGCATTACATGCAAAATCTTGTGACTATCCATATGTAGTTTACATGGGCCTTATTCACAATCACTTAAAAGTCTAGTCAGAAAACTTCCAAATTCCTATCACGAATCTAATTTAGTGAGTTTGAATGTCCCCTATAAAATTCACATTGAGATTTAATTGCCATTTTAACAATATTGAGTGGTGGGACCTATAAGAGCTGTTTAGGTCATGAGAGCCCTACCCTCATAAATGGATTAACACCATTATAGTGGGAGTGAGTATGTTATTACCAGAATGTGCTTCTTATAGAAGGATGAGTTTGCCCTTGTTTTGTCTCTCTCTTTGCCCTTCTGCCATTGGATTGTACAGCAAGAAGATCCTTGCCAGATACTGGCCCCTTGATTTTGAATTTCCTAGCCACCAGAGCTGTCAGCCAAAACACTATTGTTCAGTGTAAATTACCAGTCTGTGATATTCTGTTGTGGGTGCACAAAACATACTAAGACAATCAGTTGATTATTTTGTTTATTTAGCTTAAACTCTGACTGCAAGAATTTTTTTTCTTGAGGTGAGGTTTTGCTCTGTTGCCCGAAAATTTGACATCTGTATGTTAGTTCTCTTTCAACATATATTAATAACAGATTGACTTTGAATAGTTCTTCCAACTTAGAGTCCTTTCGGGAAAATGAGCAGGTCTCTGTAAAGGATACCATGTGAACTAGATTATGTGCTAATGGTAAATACCATTATAATATAGCTAACATTTACTGAACTTGTTTTATATTCCAGCCACATTACCTATATAAACTTAATTCTGACAACAAGTCAGTGAGGTAGACATTGTTTTCATTATTGCCAATAGATGAGAAAAGTGGATAACAGGGTGGTTAAATAAATTGCTCAAGTTTGCACAGGTTCAAAGTGGCAGACCTGTAACACGGACTCAGGCACTCTGACTTTAGTTTTGTAAAGCAAAAAATATCTGAGACAGATTTTAGTCAATTTAAATAGAGGCTTGTTTTGCTAAAGTGAAGGACGATGGCCCATGACTCAGCCTCAGGAGGTCCTGAGAACATGTGCCCAAGGTGGTTGGGTTATAGCTTGGTTTTGTACATTTTAGGGAGATGGAACTTATAGGCAGAGACATAAATCAATACATGTAAGGTATACATTGGTTTGTCCCAGAAAGGCATGACATCTCAAAACAAGGGCTTCTAGGTCATAGGTAGATTCAAAGATCTCCTGATTGGCAATTGGTTGAGACAATTAAGCTCTGTCTGAAGAGATGAAGTCAGTTGGAGTGAAGATAAGGGGTGTTGTGGAAGCCAAGGATCTTGTCATGTATATGAAGCCTCCAGGTAACAGACTTCAGAGAGAATAGATGGTGATTTTCTCTTATCGGACCTTAAAAAGGTGTCAGACTCTCCAAAAATGACCTAGTAAGGGAAAGAGATTCTTTCTCCACAGAATGCATATTTCCCCCAAAAGAGAGAGTTTTGCAGGGCCATTTCAAAATAGGTCAAAGAAATATATTTGGGTGTAAAATATTTTGATTTCCTTCAGGGCCTGCTATCTGTCATGTGATGTGATACCAGAGTCAGGTAGAAATTGGTATCTTATTCCTACAAATATTCTGTTTTATCAGTAATAAGATCTCTGTTTTAATGTTAATGCTGGTCAATTCTGTCTAAACTCCAAAGGGAGGAGGCTATAATGAGGTATGTCTGACCCCACTTGCTGTCATGGCCTGAACTAGTTTTTCAGATTTCTTTGGGATCCCCTTGGCTAAGAGAGGGATCCCTTCGGTTAGTTGAGGGGCTTAGAATCTTATTTTGGTTTACAGTATCTACACTTTCAATCACTGAATCGTACAACCCAGCAATGCCACCATATGATATAGTAGAGCCCCATTATATCAGAATTGTTGGTTGATCCTCTGTGCCATTTAGCCTGTGTCCCATTTTGTCCTCTCCTATCCTTGGTGCCAAACACCTATTTCCTACATTTCCTTACCATCGGGGCATCCTATATCCCGTGCAGATGGCTTTGGTCTTTAATAGTGGCATCTTGATCTCCTAGTAGAATCAGTGTTGTCAAGTTTGTTTTGTTTTGTTTTCTCCCTTATTGTGTTTAACTCTGTTTGTTACACTCTATTTTTCTATTGCTCCTGTGTCTCCTTCACTAGATCCTCTTTTCTTGTTCTCCCTTTTATTTTTTTCTTCGTTCTTTCTCTTTGTAAATGTATTTATAATCATGGCTCCAGTGAATACCTCTCAGCACCTTTCTCACTAACCTCTATCACCAGCTGTAATCATTTTTATAAGCTACTTTCTCTCTAACCATTTACTATATCCTGCCATGAGCTCACTTAGCCTAAAACAAACTTATCACCCTCTTTACCAAACCAGTTTGACACTACCTTTTAAATTTTAATGGCATGATTCAGCCTTAAAACTTCCAACTCATTTGTTATTCAACCTTCTGGTTCCCTTATCTCGTCAATCATCAAGTCCTGTTGATCCTTCTTTTGTAATATATCTCATCCATTAATTGCTTTGTATTCCTGGGGCCTGAATATTTTCCAGGCCTCATTATATCTTGCTTGTAATAGTATATAATCTTCTAACTAGTCTCCTGGCTTCCATGGTGCTTACCCCCTAATGTCTTTCCGCATTTCACATCCACATCATCTGTTCCACTGAGGGTAGAGAGGAGGAATATAACTATAATAAATTAAAGTTAAAATAAGTAGAAATAGAATAGTTTGAAGTCAGAGAAGCAAGCTGTCATTGTTGGTTGAGATAATCAGGGAAAGCTTTAGGAAGGGGATGGAATTTAGAATTTATATAAATAAGAGATCTGAGGAGGGCATTTAAGATTGGGGAAAACTGGGTGAACAGAAGCTTGGGATGGAAATGTAAGAAGATTGGGGATACTTAGTAGGCCTGGCTGCACTGGAACATTATTGTAGGAAAAATGAGGTTGAAAATATAGTCTGGGCTCTGATCGTAGGGATCCTTGAATACCAGGCAAAATAATTTAAAATGTATCATGTAGAAAATGGGTAGAGACATGATGAAATTGGCATTTCAAGAAGCTGAATCTGGCAGCTGTGTGTAGGGTAGATTAGTGGGAGGAGAGACTAGAGGGGGGGCCTGGTGAGGAGGTTGTAATAGGGTTCAGATGTGAGTTAATGATGGCTTTGAATAGAATGACAGAACAGAACTGATGAGATGGATGCAGATGTGCAAAGCATTATGGAAGGAAATTTGATAAGGTTTCCTTGAGAGGCTGAATTTGCAGGCAGTTGGGAGAGGAAATGGGAGGGTTGGACTCCGGATGACCAGGAGAATATGTATCAAAATGTTCCCATCCTTCAAGCTTCAGTGCTTCCTCCTCTAAGAGTACTTGTCCCAAAGGAGCACTGTGAGCAAGCCACTTTGTCTATAATAGATGCTCAAATAGCATTAAGGGAAAGCCCACTCCAGCTGGCATGACGTTGCATGCTCTGAATTCCTAGACACCTATTGACTCTACTTTTAGTAAGCGCTTAGCATACATGATTTCTACTAAACCAGTTTTTAATTTGAGGATGTTTTACCTCTACAGTGAGAGAGATCAGGAGAGTTTTGAGGGCAGAAACCACGCTTTATTCCTTAGATTCCCACCTACCTAGTCCAGTTTTAGACCCACATTAGTTGTTAAAAATATTTTCCTTGATTGTTTCCTTTCATCCTCTTAGGGGGCTTGGATCGATCATCTCACAGGTATACTTTCCTGTCCATTATTATGCTGATGAGACTTACAGTTTAAATACGTTACCACACCTGAGCCTCAGGTACTTAGAGAAACTTTCCGTGGCCTGTCTTCATAGTCTCTTTCCTTTTCCAGTGCAGTTTACTGAGTCTGATCACGTAGTTTATGTTTCAGTAGGTGCTTGTTAATTGTTGGTTTACTTTAAGATTCCTGGCTGTGGTATAAGCTCTGCTTTATAGCTAACGCAGCTTTAGTTCCATCTGCATATTTTAGCAATACTACACAAAGTGAATGTATTGGCACAAATGACAGACTTTGTTGGTTTAATTTTGTAAACTGTTTAAAATTTGGTTCATTTCTTTTCATTTGCAAAATATTTTTATTCAAGTGTATTATATAGCTATTCATCTCAGAATAAATTTGCTATTGCCTGAAAAATACAGTTTGCTTTATGATCCTAATATTATAAAAGAGCAGACGAAAGAATATCTCTACAAACAAAATATTTATTTGATCTCGAGACTCTTCTCAAATACATTTTATTCATGCACCGATCAGAATTTCTACAAATGTACGATTACATGTTACCTTAAATTGGTAAGATTTAATGTATTTGACAGTAATTCCCATTAAAGGAAACTGTTGCAGGACTCTTTCTCCTATGACTATATTAGAGCCCTGAATCCCAATGCCAGATCTGCCCTTTAATTTCTTTGAGAACTTAGGCAACGCACTTGGCATTCCTGGGTCTCTTTCTCCCATCTATAAAGCAAGAGTATTGAACTAGATCACCTTCTATGCTAGCATTAATTTTGGTTTTGAGTTAGCTAAAAAAAAAAAAAAAAAAAAAAAAAAAAAACCAAACAAACAAACAAAAAAAACCTTTCCTTTTTTTCTTTTAAAAAAAATGCATATACCATGAAAATTTTAGGAGCTAAGGACAGATTGTGCTCCAGCATACACAGGCCTCATAGAAATTGGAATGGGGGACAGGAAAGCCATCAGGATTGGAGGTTATTTTGTCTCAGGATCTGGCTAACTACAAAGCTCTCTCTCTCTCTCTCCTTTTCCCCACATATCTGCAATATTCTCGTTCTACTGCTGACTTCCTTGTATCTTCAGCTTACATATGGCCCACAAAAGTTCTATCCTCAAGTCCCCCATGTCCTTCTAACTCAGCTGCTACAATTATCAGGCTCATCCTCTCAATGTTCAATTAAAAAATTCAAGAGAGAAAATGATTGACTCGACTCATTTTTTAAAGCCAGATCTTGTAAAACATAGATTGGCTGGTCAGGCTATAGAATGAATGCATTTGTATGAATTGTTCACAATGGTCTAATTAGTTGTGGCCAGTGGAGGTGGGAGGTTGATTCATTTGGAACTGAAATGAGAGTTAAGGATTGCAAAAGTTATATTCTAGAAAAGTACTTAGACAGATAAACAGGTACTCTGAATTGCACCTAATACATCTTCCATCACTGAAATTCTGTTAATTAAAAAGTATTATTTCTTATTGAATAACAAAAGAGATGGTTCTCTAATAGTTAGGATTTCAGGAATTAGCCAGCAAGTAGGAGAGATTTTAGTTTTGTTATTGTTAAAATATAAATTCCAATGTAAAATTAGATGTGCTTCAGGCTGTTATTATTTATCTTTAGAATGTATGAGTTTTAGCTTCCTTTTTGAAAAGGTGAGCACTGAATTCCTAGAACCAACTTGTTTTAGAAAAGAACAGAACTATGGGGCACGGAGAAAAAGCTTCATCTACAGTAAGGCCCATTTTTACATCTTACCTTAAAAATCTAGGCAAGGATCTCAATAATGGGTCTCACTCTTCATATGTCCAAAACTGAACTTTTGATTCTTACCTTTCCCTCATCTACTCCTTGTCACTTCTTTTCTTTCCCCACCGAACGGCAATTCCATTCATTTTGTTGGAGACACAAAACCTGGGTTATTTTTTACTTCTCTATTTCTCCTATACCCCATATCCAATTCATCATCCAGTTCTTGAAAATATATTCCAAATTTTATCATCTTTGCCATTGCTACCTTGCTAGTTAAAGCTATCATCATCTTTTACTGGGACTATTGCAATAGTCTGTGTGATCACTTGCTTTGGGCCACATAATGAAATAAATAGGTTTTCAGGGGGTGGCTTGAATAGGAAAAGGGAACTCTTTTAGAGAGTCACATAACATATGGGTTCTGGTCCCATTTCTTCTATTAACTTAACTAGCTATGCAAACTGGGGTAAGTCACTTCACCTTTCTGGAACATGAAGTGGTTTCTAATGGATCTCATTCTCTCTCAGCATTCCACACCATACTTGCCCTCATCACCTTGCTTCTAAATCCCCTGCTGTGCTTTCTACTGACCATCTGGAGGGACCCTCTCCTCACAGCATGCAGTGCTCTAGGCTAGTGACTGTGGGAAAGGGAGTTCTACTATTTGTGATGCTCACTGTGTTCCAGGCATTATACCAGGTGCTTTATGCACATTATCTAATTTGAACTTCTCCATAACTGTATGAAGCAGGTATTATTTTATTCCCATTTTGGAGATGAAGAAATTAAGCTCTAGATGCATTAAACAGCTTACTCAAGTTGTAAAGCTAATAAGAAGTGGATCAGCCTTTTCCAGGCTGTTTGTAAAAGGAATATCATTCTGTTTTCTAGAACTTGGAGCTTGGAGGGAAGTTTTGACTAAAAGGTCAAGAGTGGAGATGAGGAAAATTTCAAATGCTGATGTTGTTCCCATTCAGATTGAGAAGTCAAGCAAACTGGAAATCCTCATCTGTTTCTGAAGATTCCTACAGAAGTCTTTCCCTGACTCCTCTACCAACAGGAAGCAAGGCAGGGAGACAGAAAGAATGGGGTAGGAAATGGGATATGAATAGGATAAGGAATGGTTCAGTTTTTCTGTACCAAATCCCCTATGGGACACTGTTTTTGTATAGAAATGAACTAATGTGCACTAAGTTGGTGGAAATGGGATAAGAGGTCCTTAATCTCATAAATTTCCAAACACATTCTGGAAACACATTGCTTTCCACACTAATTACTATAATAGAAGGGGAATTTTAAGTCACAAATTGAAACAGTGGAAGAACCATTTGGGGACAAACATGTAAAGCACTTCAGGCTGACTCCTTCTCTTCACTCCACATAGGTAGCTATTCACTCTGCTTTCTGCAAGCCTTTTCATGCTCTCTGACATTTGGCTTAATCTGATATCAGAGAATAGGTGACTATTTTGTCATCATAAAAGTAGAAACATTGAATTTGAAGAGAATTTAAAGTTCATGTAGCCCATGCCTTTGATTTTTCCTGAGAGGAAACAGACTCCATGGGTTAAATGACTTGCCTAAGGTTACTCAGCTAATAATTAGATACAGCTGATTTAAAGCCCCAACCGCCCCACTTTTTCTTTTTTCTTTCTTTTTTTTTTTTTTTTTTGTGATTGTTTGTAACAAAAATATTTGCTTTCACAGAGCGTAATCTGTTGGGGCCTGACCTAGTGATCCAATCTGAGGCCTGTATGATTTGAACATGTGCTATACACTAGAGCTCAAAGAAAGCCTTTACCAACTTTTGTTGCCTGGATTTCTTTCCCTCAAAAGTTGATGAGAATCCATATAACTGATGAATTTCTTTGCAGTCTGTTTATGGTGTGTGATTAAATCCCAGGTTTCTTGTGGATGCGTCTGAGCTTGCCCATGGTTTAAGGACTCATTGATCCCTGCATTTATTCTACAGCCCAATACATGCAGATATGGAAATTGTCCTAGCATCCTGTAGGCATTCTTCCATGTTATTTTTGTTATATTATATGATGAAATTTTCTAAATGTGTTTCCTACATCCAGGGATGCCTGCACAATTTAGGGGCACTCAAAAGCAGAATGAGAGAGTAGACTTAGAATTATGTGTAATACATATTTTAATTGTGCTCATATATTTAGAGGCCTTCCCCATTTCAATTGTGCAAATACTTGAAAAAGTTTCTCTGGAAAAAAATATATGTTAAAACTTAGTTTATCTATCTACATTTCTTTTCATTCTCCCCAAAACTAATCAACTGGAATTTAAAATAAACCATAAATCTAAGAGAGAATGTAGGGGAGAAGGAAGGAGAGAGAAAGAAGGGGGTATTGACTGAGAGGTTGATTGATTTTTATTGTGATTTATCTGAGGTCACCAAAAAGGCATCTAGGTTTCTCATTTTCTCTGCTTTTAAACTGGACAAGTCTACCCATTTAATTCTTCCAAATACAAGACAGAAAACTAAACAGAATCTCTTATTGAAAATTTGGGCTTCTGGACCAAGACATGAAAATATTTGAAATGGTCCATCTGGATTGTAATCTCTAGATAGGTAGACAGTGTTCCTTTGAATTGTGCATGGTGGCAGGGCACATTGGCTCACACCTGTAATTCCAGCACTTTGGAAGGCCAAGGTGGGAGGGTTGCTTGAGGCCAGCAGTTTGAGACCAGCCTGGGCAACATAGTAAAACACAATCTCTACAAAAAATAAAAAATAATAAGCTGTGCATGGGAGCATGTGCCTGTGGTCTCAGCTACTCAAGAAGCTGAGGCCAGAGGGTTACAGTGAGCCATCAAATACTTGAAAAAGTTTCTCTGGAAAAAAATATATGTTAAAACTTAGTTTATCTATCTACATTTCTTTTCATTCTCCCCAAAACTAATCAACTGGAATTTAAAATAAACCATAAATCTAAGAGAGAATGTAGGGGAGAAGGAACTTAGGCAACAAAGTTGCCACTGCACTCCAACTTAGGCAACAAAACGAGACCCTGTCTCAAAATAATAATAATAACAACAACAACAATAATAATAATAATAATAATTGCGTGTGGTTAAAATAACTCACTACTTAATTCGCTCATCTGTTTTAGAAAGTACATCAACAAATTACTGTGTTTTTTTCTCATTCACTTGAATTTAAAATTGGATTTTTGGTAACAAGATATGAGGCAAATGGGTACAACAACTGTACAGTACAAATTGCTCCAGGTGATGATGCCATAGCAAAATTATTATAGGCAGATTCAAGATGCAAAAATTATTTATTTGACAGCAAGCAGAAAGACAAATTACTCAGAGGCTGTGTACATGTGCTTCTATAATTGCTCATAAATTATTATGCTTCAAGTTAAAATTCAATGAGTTTGCCTAGACCACATGGTTTTATTTGAAATAAGAAAGTGGTAAATTGTTAGGAATTGGGAAATATAATCTGCATTATAAAATCATTACTCACACTGGAACATGGTAATTTTGTGTGCAACTTTTTCATTTGCTATCCCCTATTTGTCAAAATCTTCATTTTGTAACAGTTTTTAAGATTATGGAGCTTGCAACAGAAAAATCTGCCACTCGAATCTCACTAAAATATTATTTGCCATAAATTAGAGTTCATTATAAGGTGGGTATAACTTGGACCCTCTCTGAGGGGATTTAGTTACTGGATGGCATAAGATACTTTTCCTCATGATGTGGCTTTCCTGACTCTGGTCCTAAAAGCTGTTTTATGGGAGACTTCAGGGGACTTACCTCTTCATAGCTTTTTGAACTAAGTTTAATGATTTGAATACATTTTCTTAGCCCAGGAATAGACGTCTAGTTTTTCAACCCAGTCTATGTCCACTCACCATTGTTAGATGACACTGTAATTCCAGAGTTACATAGTAATATAAACTTGTTGTCATACTTATGCTACAATGGCAAGAGCATTTGTTATGGAGTCAAACATGGAGTTGTAACTTACTGTATGACATAAGTGGTTGCATAACTCCTCTAGGCCTCAGTTGCCTATATAATTTGGAATATCATGAACTCTCTGTCTACCATCCATGACTGCTGTGAGGAAGAAAACAAAAAGCCATGGGAAAATGCTTTGTAAATAAGGCCCTGTATAAATGGAAGGTATTAATTTTTTGCTGAACTGAAAATCAATTGCTTTACAATATTATTCAGAGTATATGTGGTGAGAGAAAATTTTGGGATTTAAAAAGCACTCAATAAAGGCACAGTATTCCAGGGCATGTTATATATAGTGGCCACAATAATCTAAAGAGAAAATAAACACAACTTTCCTTAAGCATTTATTTCTGAATTTCAAATAATGTTAGAACAAAGATGTTTCATCATTTCATGTAACTTAATTATTATATATTTTTAAAATACTTAATAAGAGAAATATAATGAGTGCTTTTTTTATAAGCAGTATATACATACACACACACTTACATACACATACTTAGGAAAACGTGAACACTGTGTAACACCATGTATGGAGGGTGTGTTAGTCTATTTGGGCTTTTATAACAAAAATATCATAGACTAAGTGCCTTGCAAACAGCAAAGATTAATTTCTCATAGTTCTAGAGGCTGAGAAGTAAGATTAAGGCACCAGCAGATTTGGTGTCTGGTGAGGGTCTATTCCTCTGATTCCTCATAGACAGAGACTTCTAGTTGTGTCCTCATGTGGTAGAAGGAACTCTTTAGCTCTCTTTGGTCTCTTTCATAAGGGCATTAATCACAATCATGAGGGCTCTGCTCTCATAACCTAATCACCTCCCCAAAGCCTGCACCTCGTAATCCCATCATGTTGGGGGTTGCAATTTTAAAATATGAATTTTGGAGAGACACAAACATTCAAACCATAGCAGAGGGACAGTTAAGCAATTGTCTTGGGGTCCCTTTAACTTCTAGATCAGTTATTGCAAAACTATGACCCAGGGGCTAAATCTGGCCCACCAGCTGTTTTGTAGTTTTACTGGAACACAGTCATGCTCATTTGTTTATATACTGTCTATGGCTGCTTTCTCACTACCATGGTAGAATTGAGTATTTATGACACACTTTGGCCAAAAAAGCTGAAAATATTTATCGCAAGGCCCTTTACAGAAAAAGTTTGCTGACTCCCATTCTATGCTTTGCAGAAAAGGTTGCTCAAAAAGCCTCCCTCACTTTTACCATTTCAAATGAAATGCACATTTCCCCCTTGATGTGCCAGGCTTTTAGGTACTTATTTTGCCAAAAGAAAGAATACAAAAGGGTCAACTGACATGACTCCTGGTTTTGCTTTTGGTTTCTTCAATTTGTCTTCTCAGCTTTCCTCATAATCAATAAGAATAGTAGATAATCTTCACCAAATGGGGTTTTCTTGAAAGTTTGGAAGGATTTTATTTTTCATACAAGTATTTTGGAAAGGTGAACTGTATTTTCTAGAACCTTTGATATCTCTGCTAATATGTTATGCATATTTTACATTGAGTTAGCAGAATCTGCAGGTATGATACCACAGCAAATGCATTCTGTGCTTTTTACCTTGGTTTCTGGAAGCTCCTATCATTTCTGTATCTCTAGCTTTTGTGAGTGTATGGCTGAAAGACACCCTATTCCTAAGAAGATGGTCATTTCAGGCTCAAAAAAGAGAGTAGCTACTTATAGTTAGGCTTGGCCCTAAGTAGGAAGAGACTGGTCCAAGGTCCTTTCCTATGTAAACTTGTCTGTCATGTCACTGAACTTTATCTAAAGACCTGCCATTTGATTACACCCCCTCCATTCCACCTGAATACTACAGAGGAGAGTTAAGAGAACTCTTCCAAAGGTTCTCTTTGTAGAGTAGCAATACTCTCTACAAAGTATCTGAGCAGCTGATGAATTAGACATTTATTATAATGAGTTGAAGACATTCATGTGTTCTTGTCAACAGTTAAAGGTAGGGAACAATAACCTAAAATGATTTCAATTGCCTGTGGAAAACAAACAAACAAACAAACAAACAGAAATCTTGTATTATCTTGGAATTCACTGACTCTGAGCTGACAACAGATTGCCCAGTAATCAGGCTGTGTCTCAGAAGCAGTGATTTGATTGAGTTCTCATATCCTTCTTTGAATGAGAGAGGTTGGTAAGATGGAAAGTGGCCTGAGCTGATCCCAAAACTTCCCAGATTGAATTATGATTAAATGTGTTGAGAGTGACCAATGTGTTGAGGGTGACCAATCCATTGAAGTTTGCCCGAGACTGTCTGGATTTAAAACTGAAAGTCCTGCATTCTGGGAAACACTTCAGTCTCAAGGAAACTGGAACAAGTTGGTCACCACAGGTGGACTATGAGATAAAATAATAGCTCAACGTTGATACTGTGCAAAGAAATGTGAGTAAGATAGGTGAAATACCAGTTAGTGACAGAAGTGAGAAATGCTAATAAGCAAAAGGTACAGGGCAAGAACAAGAGCTCTCTTAAGTTATTGCAATGGTTAGCATACTTCAGGGGCTCCTGACTTAACCATATCCTCCTTTATGTACTTTCAATTCATGCTCTATATCTGCTATGGATTGACTTTATAGCATAGTGCTTAAAACCTCAGCCTTGGGAATCAGACAGTGTGGGTTTAAATCCTGGCTCTACCACTGATAAGCTGAGTGACTTTGAACGGATTATATACACTCTCTGTGCCTTAATTTCACCATCTGTAAATAAGGTTACTAACAATAGTAGCTGCCTTGTGAGGCTTAGGGAGAGATAAACACGTCATTTTAAATCACTTTGAACAGTTTCTGAAACATAGTATGTGCTTAGTGTTAGCTACTATTATAATATTTAAATCCTATTTTATTCTACTTTGCATATATCACTACCGTGTAGGTGTCTCATAGACACCTCCAGCTCAGTGTATCTAAACCTGAACTCTTCATCCTTGTCCCCAAACTGCTCCTTCTCCTGTGTTGGCAATTTCAGTGAAGGAAGGAAGTTACCTTGGATTATTCTGGAAGGAAGGAAGTTACCTTAGATTATTCTGCAAACCTTAGATTATTCTTGATTCTTTTCTTTCCTTCACCCTCTACATACAGGCAATAATCCTTTATACTCCCCACTGACCATTCATTTATTCTTTATTATATATTCTTCTTTTTATTATAAAACATTTGAGTGTCACCCACTGTTCCATAAAAATTTGGGAGCTTAATAGTGTTGCCACTGAAGCAGTAACCTAAAAGCCATGAACTCTTTCCATAGTTCTCCACATGCAATCTCTTACAACTCTAATCTACCTTCACATTGCTTATATCCCTATCTACTCTCCTGTTCTCTTTGCTACTTCCTTGGTTCACCTTCACTTTTTTATCTCAATTATGGTGACAATTTCATAAATGATCTCTGTGCTTCTAGTCTTGACCTCTTCTAGTCTTTGTTTCACGCTACTACCAGAATGATCTTTGTAAATCATTAGAGATCCTTCAATGGCTCCACATGGCTTTCAGGATAATTGCCAAACTTCTTGACTTATAATACGAGGCTTTTAAATGATCTGTCTCTTATTTACTTCACTGGTATCTTCTAACATTTACCCATGCTCTAGCCATATGGAACCACATGTAATTTCCTGAACATGTCACATTGTTTCTGGTCTTCATGACCTCACATGTGTAGTTTCCTTTGCTTGGGATGTCCTGTCCTCTGTATTCATCTAGCTATTGGCTCCTCATTTTTCAAAATTTAGTTCAAGGGCCACTTCCTCTGCAGATCCCTCTTTGATCTTCCAATCTGGCTCAGTAGCTCCCAAGACACCTCATTCTTTCTTTTGTGGTATCATATTGAAGATACCTCTGGTATGCTTAATGGTTAAAAGCATAGCCTTGGAAGCAGTGTCCTTGGATTTGAATATTGGCTCTCACACTTACCAGTAAAGTGGCCTTGGATAGGTTACTTAATCCTCAGTGTCCTTGTATATTATATGGAGAAATCATATTGATAAAACCTACTTGCAAGGATTAGATAAGTTAATACATGTAAAGTCCTTAGAATAGTGCCTGGCACATGTTAAGCCCATTGTATTATCTATTAATATCATCACCACAAATACTTATTTAATAATCCCACTAGAATGTAAGCTTCCTGAGACAAAGGCCCATATATTATTTGACAGTGTAGCCCCAGGCTCTATTCTAGTGCCTGACATATAGGTGCTGAATAAATGTGTGTTGAAAAATGAAGGAATAAATAAATAAACTAAATAAATGGAGAACTGAAATGCCTTCCCCCACCAAAAGCAGTTAACATCCCAACCCACCAAGCCCCATTTAGCTTCATATACCTGGAAGAGGGAGAGACTAATGACTTTAGCTTGTCCTTATTTTTGCATTTGCAATATCTACTGTGCTATTTGGAGGAAAGTATGCAGGCTTGGCTCCATTTTCAAATGCCAGAAGTTTTTGCCTTCACCATCACTTTAAACCTTGTGAAAATAATCAAAAGATGATACTGTCCCCTATTGCAAAAGTGAAATTCTAGCAAATCCCAAAAGAATAAACGATGAAAAGTCTTCTTAATCATGGAGCTAATTGTGCTCCATCCTGCTCATTCTAGACACTTGGAGAGATGATTTCAAGAATTGGCCAGATTCCAGATTAATCAGAAAGCACATGAACTAAGATGAGTGACAGCACAGTAAGAAGAACATCTCTGCTTCACATAAATGGAGACAAATTGACCTAGATTTGAGACTGTAAAGTTACACAAGACAAGTCTTTTTGATTGTGTTTTTAAAGTGGAGTGGGGAAAAGCCATCTATTTGTTTTGGCAACTCTTCTATAATAAAGACTTAATTCAAACTAACTGCAAGACCATTGTTTAATAATGCCACCAAATGTTATCAGCCTTATTATAAGTTATTACATTACTTTCATCTATTTCTCTTTGTCATTCGTTACTACTCTGTGGGATTTGATCTTGCTTTTCTTCAACCAGATAACTAGGCAAGCTGGGCTTAGTGGTCCAACTTCTCAAACCTCTTATCTGAACCTACAATCAAGGAGTTCCCAGATAATCAACTGAAGCAGTGAGATAGCAGTTTGAATTCTGATATTCAGATATAATGAAAAATAGGGAAAGGGTTGGCCCAACACTCTGTGATGGAGAAATAGGAATGTTTATAATTTTGTGACCAACAATTTTCTGGCCCTGCCAAAGGAATTTCTGCCTAAGGAATGATTTCTTAACTCTGTGAGTCAGCTATATGGACTGAGATGAGATTTTCAGGAGACATTTTTACCTTTACTTCGTCAGTTTTGTTTTTCCTTCTTCAGACCTGTTTATCATGAACTGGTTCCATTTGCAAAACCACTTTTGCATTGTAGCTAATGATGGCAAAGCACCAGGTTGATTTGGTTGACTCAGTCTACTGGTGAGTCACTTAAACAGGAGATGACTCCTGCCACCCCCCAAAAAGGCAGTTCTTTGAAAACAGCTTTGGAAGGACTATAAAACTGAGAGAGCATGGCAATGCCTCCTCCCCCCCACCACCATGCCACATACCCACATCAATGTGGCTTCACTTGCAGTGGAAGTGGCACAGCTTCATTGCAAAACTGTAAAGTTGGGGAAGTGTGTCTTCGGGAGAGGCAGGGAAAGAACATGGCCTTTGGAGTCAGAGATACCCTGTTTTGCCATTTTATTATGGTTGTTGTTATTAGTTGTACGATTAGTATTTACAGAGTATTTGTAGGCACCAAGATCTAAGTTAGTCTTTTATGTAATTTGCATTTCATTCTCTAATGACCCATGAGGAAGGCACTATTATAATTCCCCTTGTATAGATGGGGAACCTAAGGCATAGAGAGGTTATCCTAATTGTACAAAGTCGTACAGCCAAGTCAATGGCAGATCTTGAATTCAAACATAGGTATGCCTGATTCTCAACATTTTTCTTCTGCTGCTTCTCTAACAAATACATGAACTTAATGAAGTAATTTAATCCTGAGTTTAACAACCATTATATCAGAGATAGGCTGCAGTGATGTCAACACATTGATCCATCAGCCCTTGGGATGGCCAGACAGGCCTGGGATGACCAGCCACATTGGTCTGCTAGAAGTCTTGTCATTTTATCCCAATGAGGCAATACATTTTATCGTTTTATATGGGTACAATTACATGAAAAATTTGGGCAGCAAAATTTAACTTCTGTCAGCTTCAGTGTTCTCCTCTAAATGTGGGGCTATTCATATGTTTTGCTAAGGTTTTGGTGAGGATTAAATGGGTCATTGTTTTAGCCAGTGTTCTCCAGAGAAATAGAACCATAGGAGGGGTATGTGTGTGTGTGTGTGTGTGTGTGTGTGTGTGTGTGTGCAAAAAAAGCCTCCATGAAGCTTGATAATAATGACCCCTCTAAAAAGATGTAAAAGAGAGGGGGGGAGGGGGAGAGAGAGAAAGAGAGAGAGAGATTGATTAAAAGTATTGGCTCGCAAGATTATGGAGACTGACAAGCCCTAAAATCTGCAGTCAACCAGCTGGATACCCTGGAGAGCCAGAGGTGTAAGTTTCAGTCTGAATGTCAGCAGTCTTGAGACAGAGGAAGAGCCGATGTTTCAGTTCAATCTGAAGGCCAGAAAAAAAAATTGTTCCAGCCCTAAAGAAATCAGACAAAAGTAATTCTCTCTTACTCTGACTTTTTTTTTTTTTTTCTATTCAGGCCTTTAATGGATTGTATGAGCATCACCCACAATGGGGAGGTCAATCTGCTGTACTCAGTCTACTGATTCAGATGGTAATCTCATCCAGACACACCCTCATAGACACACCAGAATAATGTTTGGCCAAATAGCTGGATACCCCATGGCCCTGTCAAGTTGACACATGACATTAACTATCACAGTCAACTAACATGATGTTTGATATGTGGTAAGGACTTAACAAAAGATTCCTCCCATCAGGTCCCCTACTTTGATGTTTATAACAACTCTACACTGGAAGCAGAGCTACTCTCTATTTTACAGATAAGAAACTCATATCATACCCCGATATCTTCAAATCTTCTATCCTTTTAACTATACCATATAACCCTCATGCCACTTTTTGTCAAATGATGTTATTTAATATGAACCAGAAAGTCCCTATGGGCCAAATATCCTTTTGCTTTTTCCTTCTTTCAGCTCTACCCAAGTAAAATTTACTATCCAGAGTACAATTTATTCAGCAGGTTTGTGCTGGGTGATGATAGTGGATATTGGCTTAATTTGATAAAATAATGTACGCTAATATATAATAATAATATCTCTGCTAGGAGTTTTGTCATCTCTAGAGTATAAGACACTCTAATTCAGTGAAAATGAAAACAACCATGATTCCTGAAGTCTCTAAAAGGTGGCACAAAGGAAGTAAAGCACTTTTGATTGAGAACCTTTCAGTTTTTTTTTTTTTTTTTTTTTTTTTTATTATACTTTAAGTTCTAGGGTACATGTGCATGACGTTTATATCATGTATAACTCCCCAATGCAATCCCTCCCTCCTCCCCCCTCCCCATGATAGGCCCCAGTGTGTGATGTTCCCCTTCCCGAGTCCAAGTGATCTCATTATTCAGTTCCAACCTATGAGTGAGAACATGCGGTGTTTGGTTTTCTCTTCTTGTGATAGTTTGCTAAGAATGATGGATTCCAGCTGCATCCATGTCCCTACAAAGGACGCAAACTCATCCTTTTTTATGGCTGCATAGTATTCCATGGTGTATATGTGCCACATTTTCTTAATCCAGTCTGTCACAGATGGACATTTGGGTTGATTCCAAGTCTTTGCTATTGTGAATAGTGCCGCAATAAACATACGTGTGCATGTGTCTTTGTAGTAGAGTAATTTATAATCCTTTGGGTATATACCCAGTAGTGGGATGGCTGGGTCATATGGTACATCTAGTTCTAGATCCTTGAGGAATCGCCATACTGTTTTCCATAATGGTTGAACTAGTTTACAATCCCACCAACAGTGTAAAAGTGTTCCTATTTCTCCACATCCTCTCCACACCTGTTGTTTCCTGACTTCTTAATGATTGCCATTCTAACTGGTGTGAGATGGTATCTCATTGTGGTTTTGATTTGCATTTCTCTGATGGCGAGTGATGATGAGCATTTTTTCATGTGTCTGTTGGCTGTATGGATGTCTTCTTTTGAGAAATGTCTGTTCATATCCTTTGCCCAATGAGTTTCTTCACAGAATTGGAAAAAACGGCTTTAAAGTTCATATGGAACCAAAAAAGAGCCCGCATTGCCAAGACAATCCTAAGTCAAAAGGACAAAGCTGGAGGCGTCACGCTACCTGACTTCAAACTATACTACAAGGCTACAGTAACCAAAACAGCATGGTACTGGTACCACAACAGAGATATAGACCAATGGAACAGAACAGAGTCCTCAGAAATAATACCACACATCTACAGCCATCTGATCTTTGACAAACCTGACAAAAACAAGAAATGGGGAAAGGATTCCCTGTTTAATAAATGGTGCTGGGAAAATTGGCTAGCCATAAGTAGAAAGCTGAAACTGGATCCTTTCCTTACCCCTTATACGAAAATTAATTCAAGATGGATCAGAGACTTAAATGTTAGACCTAATACCATAAAAACCCTAGAAGAAAATCTAGGTAGTACCATTCAGGACATAGGCATGGGCAGGGACTTCATGTCTAAAACACCAAAAGCAGTTTTTTTTTTTTTTTTTGAGATAGAGTGTGACTCTTTCACCCAGGCTGGAGTGTAGTGGTGCGATCTTGGCTCACGGCAACCTCCACTTCTTGGCTCACTGCAACCTCCACTTCCCAGTTTCAAGCGATTCTCATGCCTCAGCCTCCCGAGTAGCTGGGATTACAGGTGTGCACCACCACACCTGACTAAGTTTTGTATTTTTAGTACAGATAGTGTTTCACCATGTTGGCCAGGCTGGTCTTGAACTTGTGACCTCAGGTGATCTGCCCGCCTCGGCCTCCCAAACTGCTGGGATTACAGGCGTAAGCCATCACTCCCAGGCCCAGATTCTTTCAAACTGAATTAGACTTTATGGATGGTAGGGATTTGGTGGAGTGGGTGGGGAGGTAGGTTCTGCTTGTTCCTCTTATAAATTGAGTTGGTCCTAGGTAGTCAGGAAGAACAGGATTTTTATGCTGTAGCTTTGAAAGCCAATGGACATCAGCAAGGTGTCCATCTCAGGTCCCTTCTAGCCATCTGATAGTATTACAATCAATGTCATGAAGGATCAAAAGCAAATAGCCACAATTTCTAACTTGTTATAAAAAGCTTCCATGAAGCTTGATAATAATGACCCTTCTAAAAAGATGTAAAACAAAGGGAGAGAGTCTTTGGAATCCTTGAATTTGTCAGCTAAAAAACAGTATGCAAATATCATGATAATAGGAAAAAATTACAAATGAGCATATGAAATATTTATAATGTCTTAAGATGAGATTATCAGAATAGTTAAATTATGGTTACCAGTATGAACTGAATTATCACTTCTGATATTAGACATTATTTCCAATAATACAGATAATCATTCCTTATATAAAACATTTCAAATGTTATAAATTATATTACTGATAAAAATAATCACTGCTAAAGTTATAAATCAAATTGTATTACTATTAATATTATTGACTATAACTGATACACTAGTGCTAACTAGATGATGTCAGATACTGTTTGTTCTAAATACCTGACATGTATTCATTATTAAATACAATGATCCCATGAAGTAGTCATAAGTGTTATTTGTTTTGCTGACATGGAAACTGAAGCACAGAAATGTTAGTATGACTTCCCCAAGAAAACTTAGCTAAGCCATCACAGGAGTAGTAAGTGGACCTAGTTCCAGTGCCCAAGCCCTTAACCCCATGCTATACTGCCTGTCAAGAAATTTCTTTTCTAGACTTTTCTAGTATCTCACTCCATTTAAGAATCTGTAGAATTAGGCAAAGAGTAGTGTAAAAAGTTCAAGAAGAACTGGACTTCATGAGGATTTTGATGAAGCCCTGCTTCTTTCATTTTTAATTTTTGAAGTAAAATTCAGAAAAGTTTAGACACTGGTCAGAAGTCACACAACATTAGTCAAGGCACAGCCAGAGATTGGAGCTTGTGCCTGGGGTGCCCCAATTATGAAGGTAACAGGCAGTGGTAAAGGGCGGCAGACTTCCCCTGGAGATGTTCAGCTCATATTCCTTCATGGAGTTGTTGAGCCAGCAGACTGAGATAAAAGATACAATAGAATTTTAAAAGAAAGTTCAGTTTGGGGAGGAGTCTAAGACCCTCTATGAGGTCTCACCTCTGCTAATAAAAGAATGTCCAAATCTTTTGAGAATTCATCATTTTAGTCTCAAAATTCAAAGAAAATGGCCCCATTTGATCCTGAGAATTGTGGTCTCTATGGAGGCAGACAACATTTCAAGTAGGTATCCCCACAGTGTCTCTACAGAACCTGTGACAGAGACCTCTGGGACCCATGGTAGGAGAAGGTTCCCAGGATGTGAATGCAGAAGAGCCATGTGTCACTGAAGATGATCACACGCAGAGATAGAGAGAATAGGACTGTGGAAATCAGGAAGAAGGTGGGGTATGCAGTAGGTGACAGAAACAACAGGTTTCTCCATTCAAGGCCAGCTTGCTCCCTTTGGCTCTCAACTCCACATCCCCCTGCAGCATAGAGAGTAAGGCTAGGTTTGTATTCTGAAGGGCAATCTTTCCCCCTTGTCCTGTATTTTGGAGGTCTATGGAGGAAGTTGATCTACCCTCCATCATGTGGAACGTGGCATAGCTGGGAACATTGATTTTAATATCTCCATTTGTTCCTGTCCGGGCTTCAAGCCTGCTAAACTCAGTACGAACTAAAATAGTCAAAAACTCGGCATGTTGTGGGTGGGTGTGTGTGGGGGGGGGGGTGGAGGGATGGACAGACCTTATTAAGCACATTCCAATTAATCTCTACCTCAACTCACCTGGCCTGCATATCTGCTTATGTCAGCCCAGAACATATACACCCAGAAGAGTGGAGACTAGTGCTAGGGGAACAGGGAGTGCCCCTCCATGTCCACCTCTACCACTGGCAGTTAACGCATCAGGAAATCGTTCCAGAGGATTCACGATGTGACAGTGTCAAATCATAGATTCCTCTAAATCCAACCCCTTCTCTGACTCTAGATGGAGTGAGAAAACAATCAGCTATGCTTGGCGAGTCTTGGGTGTATATTTGGAGGAAACTCAATGGTCAAAATGCCCCCATGGCATGTGTCAAAGGTATGAGGGCAAAGGGTTTGAACAGAGCAAAGTCAGCAGGGGCAAGAGGCTGAGAACATTACCTTATGGACAAAACAAATCATCTTTCTAAATGGATGAGGAGAGTAACTGATATGTGGGGCCCCCTCAGGGGCTTGATAACCTGTGGAGGAGAAAGGGAAGGAGGTTGGGGATTAAGAAGTTATATTAGTTTTCTATTACTGCCGTAACAGATTATCACAAATTTAGAAGTTTTAAATAATACCCACTTATTAGCTTACAGTTTTTTTTATATATAAGAAATCTAGGAGGGCTCACCTGATTTCTCTGTTTAGGGTTTCAAAAGTCAAGTGTCAGCTAGGCTGAGCTCTTACGTAGGGCTTCTGGGGAAGACTCCACTATCAAGCTCATTGAAGTTGTTGGTAGAATTGCTGAGGTTCTTGTCTCCTTGCTGGCTGTTACCCAGGAGCTATGCTGTATTCCTAGTTGAGGTTGCTGGTATTGCTTCTGAAGTATCCCCCTCCATCTTCAAAGTTAGCAATTGTACATAGATTCCCTTTTGTACCTCAGATTTTTTCTGACTTCCCTCTCTTCTGCAACTCGAGAAAGCTTTCTGCTTTTCAGTGCCCATGTGATTAGGTCAGGCCCACCTGAATAATCTCCCTATTTTGTGGTCAACTGAGCCATATAACATAACATTACCACAAAAGTAATATCCTGTTCACAGGTTCTGGAGATGAGAATGGAGGCATTTGGGGGGTCATTTTAGAATTTCTGCTACAAGAGTGTTTATGGAGCTGGAGGTCAGGGACTTAGTATTTCACTAGGAACACCAAGCTCCAAAGAGTCACCCCATATTCTTAGCCGAATCATGGTCTAGGACCTTATACTTTGGTTGGGGAGACAGGCATAGGGATAAGATGATGAGCATACCCTGGTAATGGTAATCTCTTAATAATTTGTGATCTAGGTGGTGATGTTGTTGGGCTCCAGAAACTGAACTACAATGACTAGGGGTGAGGACAGAAGGCCCTTAAGGTTCTGGGACTTAAGATTCTCCCATCCCCAAGTCTTCTAAAAACAGAGTGTGCAGAGCTGTCCTCCCCACCTGGCCACCTACATGGGAATATTACTGACCCCTCTGGAATTTTATGGTAAGACCTATGTGGTAGGGACATCTCTGAGGTCTCTCCAGGCTCACTCATGTCTCAGTCACATTAAACAACCTAGCAATATTATGAATAACAACTGCGGGTTTGCTTGTGGATGGTTCAGGACAGAGCCAGAAGCAAGGTGGAAGCCAACAAGAAAATGAGGTCTCTGATCTCTAACTCTGGTTTTCTAGAGGGAGGAGAGTTTCCTTGGAGAAGGGAAAGAAAGTAGCCAGGCCTCTGTCATCTGGTGGGAGGAAGGGACACTGAGTCTGGAGCTCATTGTAGCAGTGTTGTTAATCCTGGCAGTCTGGGTTGTGTTACTGTCAAAGTTTCTGCAGGATGCCCATGCTCAATGATACATAAATAATTAACAACAGGAGGCTGTAGCCTGGCCTACGTAGTTGTGCCCTGGTAAACAATACCCTCTTGGTTTTACCTTCTAGAGCTTTCTCACCCAGCCTTCTGCTAGTATATGGAACTGATGTTGAGGTGTTATACTTGGAGTTCTAACTGCTTCTTCCTGTATTTCTTTCTTTTTTTTTTTTCTTTTTCTTGTTTGAGACAGAGTTTTGCTTTGTTGCCTGGTCTGGAGTGCTGTGGCATGATCTCAGCTCACTGCAACCTCCGCCGCCCAGGTTCATGCAATTTTCGTGCCTCCCTGAGTAGCTGAGATTACAGGCACCCACCAGCAGGCCTGGCTAATTTTTGGTATTTTAGTGGAGACAGGGTTTCACCATGTTGCCCAGGCAGGTCTCAAATTCCTGAGCTCAGGCAATCCACCCGTCTCGGCCTTCCAAAGTGCTAGGATTACAGGCATGAGCCACCGTGCCCAACCTCTAACTGCTTCTTCTTCTTTTTCTTTTTTTTAAAATTATACTTTAAGTTCTAGGGTACATGTGCACAACATGCAGGTTTGTTACATATGTATACATGTGCCATGTTGGTGTGCTGCACCAATTAACTTGTCATTTACATTAGGTATCTCCTAATGCTATCCGGTATTTGGTTTTCTGTTCTTGCGATAGTTTGCTGAGAATGATGGTTTCCAGCTGCATCCATGTCCCTGCAAAGGACACGAACTCATTCTTTTTTATGGCTGCATAGTATTCCATGGTGTATATGTGCCACATTTCCTTAATCCAGTCTGTCACTGATGGACATTTGGATTGATTCCAAGTCTTTGCTATTGTGAATAGTGCCACAATAAACATACGTGTGCATGTGTCTTTATAGCAGCATGACTTATAATCCTTTGGGTATATCCCCAGTAGTGAGATGGCTGGGTCAAATGGTATTTTAGTTCTAGATCCTTAAGGAATCGCAACACTGTTTTCCACAATGGTTGAACTAGTTTACAGTCTGACCAACAGTGTAAAAGTGTTCCTATTTCTCCACATCCTCTCCAGCACCTGTTGTTTCCTGATTTTTTAATGATTGCCATTCTTTTTTTTTTTTTTTTTTTTTTTTTTTTTTTTTTGAGATGGAGTCTCGCTCTGTCGCCCAGGCTGGAGTCCAGTGGCGCAATCTCGGCTCACTGCAAGCTCTGCCTCCCGGGTTCCCGCCATTCTCCCGCCTCAGCCTCCGAGTAGCTGGGACTACAGGCGCCCGCCACCTCGCCTGGCTAGTTTTTTGTATTTTTTAGTAGAGACAGGGTTTCACCGTGTTAGCCAGGAGGGTCTCGATCTCCTGACCTCGTGATCCACCCGCCTCGGCCTCCCAAAGTGCTGGGATTACAGGCTTGAGCCACCGCGCCCGGCCATGATTGCCATTCTAACTGGTGTGAGATGGTGTCTCATTGTGGTTTTGATTTGCATTTCTCTGATGGCCAGTGATGATGAGCATTTTTTCATGTGTCTGTTGGCTGTATGAATGTCTTCTTTTGAGAAGTGTCTGTTCATATCCTTTGCCCACTTTTTGATGGGGTTGTTTGTTATTTTCTTGTAAATTTGATTGAGTTCTTTATAGGTTCTGGATATTAGCCCTTGTCAGATGAGTAGATTGCAAAAATGTTCTCCCATTCTGTAGGTTGCCTGTTCACTCTGATGGTAGTTTCTTTTGCTGTGCAGAAACTCTTCAGTTTAATTAGATCCCATTTGTCAATTTTAGCTTTTGTTGCCATTACTTTTGGTGTTTTAGACATGAAGTCCTTGCCCATGCCTATGTCTTGAATGGTATTACGTAGGTATTCTTCTAGGGCTTTTATGGTATTAGGTCTAACATTTAAGTCTCTAATCCATCTTGAATTAATTTTCATATAAGAAGTAAGGAAATGATCCAGTCTCAACTTTCTACTTATGGCTAGCCAATTTTCCCAGCACCATTTATTAAATAGGGAATCCTTTCCCCATTTCTTGTTTCTCTCAGGTTTATCAAAGATCAGATGGCTGTAGATGTGGTATTATTTCTGAGGGCTCTGTTCTATTCCATTGGTCTATATCTCTGTTTTGGTACCAGTACCATGCTGTTTTGGTTGCTGTAGACTTATAGTATAGTTTGAAGTCAGGTAGCATGATGCCTCCAGCTTTGTTCTTTTGACTTAGGATTGTCTTGGCAATGCAGGGTCTTTTTTGGTTCCATGTGAACTTTAAAGCAGTTTTTTCCAGTTCTGTGAAGAAAGTCATTTTAGTTCTAGATCCCACAGGGGATGGCATTGAATGTATAAATTACCTTGGGCAGTATGGCCATTTTCACAATATTGATTCTTCCTATCCATGAGCATGGTATGTTCTTCCATTTGTTTGTGTCCTCTTTTATTTCACTAAGCAGTGGTTGTAGTTCTCCTTGAAGAGGTCCTTTACATCCCTTGTAAGTTGGATTCCTAGGTATTTTATTCTCTTTGAAGCAATTGTGAATGGAAGTTCATTCCTGATTTGGCTCTCTGTCTGTTACTGGTGTATAAGAATACTTGTGATTTTTGCACATTAATTTTGTATCCTGAGACTTTGCTGAACTTGCTTATCAGCTTAAGGAGATTTTGGGCTGAGACAAAGGGGTTTTCTAAATACATGATCATGTCATCTGCAAACAGGGACAATTTGACTTCTTCTTTTCCTAACTGTATACCCAGGGATACTGGTCTAAAATTCTCTTTTTTTGTTGTATCTCTGTCAGGCTTTGGTATCAGGATGATTTTACGAATCCTCGTAAAATGAGTTAGGGAGGATTCCCTCTTTTTCTATTGATTGGAATAGTTTCAGAAGGAGTGGTACCAGTTCCTCCTTGTACCTCTGGTAGAATTTGGCTGTGAATCTGTCTGGTCCTGGACTTTTTTGGTTGGTAGGCTATTAATTATTGCCTCAATTTCGGAGCCTGATACTGGTCTATTCAGGGATTCAACTTCTTCCTGGTTTAGTCTTGGGAGAGTGTAAGTGTCCAGGAAATTATCCATTTCTTCTAGGTTTTCTAGTTTATTTGAGTAGAGGTGTTTGTAGTATTCTCTGATGGTAGTTTGTATTTCTGTGGGGTCGGTGGTGATATCGCCTTTATCATTTTTTATTGCATCTATTTGATTCTTCTCTCTTTTTTTCTTTATTAGTCTTGCCAGCGGTCTATCAATTTTGTTGATCTTTTCAAAAAACCAGCTCCTGGATTCATTGATTTTTTGGAGAGTTTTTTGTGTCTCTATCTCCTTCAGTTCTCCTCTGATCTTAGTTATTTCTTGCCTTCTGCTAGTTTTTGAATGAGTTTGCTCTTGCTTCTCTAGTTCTTTCTTAAACAGACGTTCAACCAATCATTTTTTTTAGGTCTCACCTTTACCCTCCTACCACTTCTAGAGGGAACCGCTGCCTCTAATCCTTTCCTATGAGGAGCTGACAAATCTTCAAATCTCCACCCCATTAACAAATCTCCCTTGTTCCTTCTCTCAATTCCTCATTCACCCTCATTCATCATCATCATTCATCCTTCATACCCTACTCCCTGCTTCCTCACAGATGAAGGTTCACTCCATTCTCTTGGCAATCTTCCAGGCCTTATCACTTGAGCTGGACCTTATCCAAGTATATATTGGACACATGCAGGCTGGAAGCCTTACCCCACTATTTGATATTGAATATTGGCTTCATAAACAGACATAAACAACAGGCTGTTGACATAACAGTTTTCCTTTGAGCAGGGAGGGCAGGGAGGGTGGATGAAGATTGGGAGAATGGTACCACAGCTGGAGAGAAAAAGCCTGTTGTCATCCATTTACTGAGTACAAGGAACAGTATCTTTCTTTACCCTTTTTCCTTTTTAAGTTTTGCTTACTCTTTTTACCTGGGCTAGTAGGAAGCTAAGAGTCATATTGAATTATTAAAAAAAGTTTTGAGGAACATTTATTGTGTACCAACACTATACAAGATGCTTATGGCCTGAGCTGTTTCATCTGAGTCTGCTGCCAACATAAGGAGGGAGAAATTAATCCCCACCCTCACCCTGTACACCCTGGCTGAGTCCTGAACATCAGCACCTTCAACATCACCCACTGCTGATGCCTTTGACTGTTTTATGCATGAGAAGTAGGGAACTCTTCTTTTTCACTGATATAACAATAAGATTGCTATAACTTGAATAAAATATTAGTTATGTGTGATAATTATTCGTATCAATACCCATGAAGGTAGTAGCGGTTAAGAGAAGGGAACTTGTACTTAAATTGGTTGTGGGAACTCAAGCAAGGCATTTAACCTCTGTCTCAGTTTGCTCAAATTAAATTGGATATATTTGTAATATCTATCTCATAAGGTTGTTGTGAGGATTAAATGAGTCAATGAATGTAAAGCACTTAAAGCAGTCCTTAATACACAGTGAGGAGTTAAGAAACTCTCCCATTATTATATCATTATTATCATTATTACTACTATTTACCAGCTTCTAAATCACATAAACTTGACAAAAACCCTGTAAGGTGTAAATTTCTCCCTAATTTACAAGAAACTCTTTCCTCACAGTAGCATTAATTGAAATTACAGTACTAACAAATGCAAATCTCATTCCTCACAGTAGCGTTAATTGAAATTATAGTACGAACAAATGCAAATAATAATAGAAATAACAGTGATTCTTCATAATCATGTCCATTTTACAGATGCAAGCCAAGATTATCAGGAGTGGTATTAATTATTATACTATCAATATAGTATGTTACTGATATTCTAAAATCATCTTAACAGGTAAGAGCAGATAACATAATTATTCTTATATTGGTATCCATTATTAGGATAGGTGCCAAAATAACATTAGCAGTAATAATAATAACATTAACCATGTAATATAATTTTGTCATTTCCCAGAGTGGAAAGCACCATACCAGCAGTACCAAGAATGGCAGTTACTATAGTTTTTTTTTTTTTTAAATACTGTATTAAAATAATGCACATAACTGCATTAACATTTTGCCTCATTTATCCTGGTTCTGACAAGATGAAAGGGAAATATCAGGATTCCTTTAACAGCATATAACTAACTTATTATTAACTATATTTATTAGTAAGTTATTATTTAAAACTGTGCTGTACTTATTGTAATACTTGTAATGATTATGATATACATAATAATCATATATAATGGTATTGATTATAATGATTAATGATATAACCATTTAGTTATGACCTGAATTATAATAATTGATGCTCTAAAGGTGAAATTATTAAATAATATAATAATAATAATGTAAACACAAATAATAATGGGTGCAGAGTAATTATACTCAGTTAACAAAAAGTAAAGCATAATAGAAACCTTCCTGGTAGTACTTCCTGGTTAAATAATATTATGACATTATGATATTAATGTAACCACCCATAATAGTATTAAGGATATACTAGAATTAGGCCCCTTTCACTGCAGAGACAATCAGTACATGGGCGCAGTTAAATATATTTAATCCTCTAACATCAACCTAAACGCATATAGTAACATGGAATGTCCTGTAACTACACCCATTTCCCAGAGGGAAAAAGGTGAGGCCAGCATACTAGGTAGTGATTAGGGCGCTGACACTGCAGAGACGCAAGTTATACCCAGGAAGTATGCTAAATGTGGCCATTTCCCAGCAGGAAAGTCTGGGACAGCTTGGTTGTGGGTGATACCCCTTGAGCAGCCTCATAATGCCATACTTCTCATTCACCCCAATGCACGCCCCCAGTCCTGGTCCCAAGAAGCTTTCCAGGATCACCAGCATCCTGAGAGGCTCAGCCTTCCCTCATCCCTCATTCACAGAGCATGCTGCCTTCTGACGGTCATTGTCAACTGGCACCTCCACTGTGCCAGTTGGGTAAGTACTTCCTCCTCCAGGGCACATACTGACATGTACTCCCAGGTACCCCACAGCAGCACCACCCCATCCACCCGTGAGGAGAGAAGGGGGGTGGAGCTGCTTCTGGGGGCAAGCAAGGAGGAGCCCTCCCTCTTTCATTACCACCCCTCCTTGACATTAACCTGGGTGAGGCTATAGTTCACCAGGTGGACTATGGGGATGAATTTGGGGGGTGGAGGAAGTGCTCAGGGTCTGGGAGTTGCTGCTTGAGATGATGAAGGAGGGGTTTTAACCCACTGATCCCTTTGTGCAATCAGATCTGGAATTAATCCAAGAATCAGTAAATTTCCCTCACTCCCAACCTGTTTGAACAGATACATGAAGAACACTGGCTATCAGTGAGTCATGTAGCTATCTGAGGGGACAGTGTATAGCAGAGGTCTTCAGCCTCCCGGACCACAGACTGTGGCCTGGTACCAGCCTGTGTCCTGCTAGGAACCAGGCCCACACAGCAGAAAGTGACTGGCAGGTGAGCCAGTGAAGCTTCATTTGTATTTACAGCCACTCCCCATTGCTCTCATTACTGCCTGAGCTCCGCCTCCTGTCAGATCAGGGGCAGCATTAGATTCTCATAGGAGCACAAGCCCTATTGTGAACTGTGCATGCCAGGGATCTAGATTGCACGCTCCTTACTAGAATTTAATGCCTGATGATCTGTCACTATCTCCCATCACCCTCAGATGGGACCATCTAGTTACAGGAAAACAAGTTCAGGTCCCACTGATTCTACATTATGGTGAGTTGTTAATTATTTTATTATATATTACAATGTAATAATAACAGAAATAAAGTGCATAATAAATGTAATGCCCTAGAATCATCCCAAAACCATCCCCTTCCCCAGTCCTTAGAAAAATTGTCTTCCATGAAACCAGTCTCTGGTGGCAAAAATTGGGGACTGCTCTGTAGAACTAGGCATGGGGCACAGCCATTGCAAAGACCTGAAGGCTAGAAGCTGCTTTGCTGGTTTTATGAACTATCTGAATGGCCCTAGAATGTACAAATTTGTGTTGACAAATAATAAAAATATGTACCATCTAACAAAGCTTTTCCCAATCCTATCTGGCTCTACTCCCTCTTTTAACTATAGTTACAATTTTATATAAGAAATGTTTATGTTTATAATATTTTATATAAGAAATATACTAGGATGAATCATACAAACTTGTCAATATTTGAACATTTTAAACAATTTACCTTTCTTGATACATAATAACTATATGTATTTATGGGGTACATGTGATATTTTGTTACATGCATAGGCTGTGTAATGATCAAGTCAGGGTATTTAGGATATCCATCACCTCATGTTTTTATCATTTTGATGTGTTGGACACATTTTAAGTCCATGCTTCTAGCTATTTTGACATACAAAATACATTGTTTTTAGCCATAGTCACCTTATTCTGCTAAGAAAAATTAAATCTTATTCCTTCTATCTAACCATATTTTTATACCTATTAACCAGTCTCTCACTCCACCCCACATACACCCTTCCCCAACTCTAGTAACTATCATTCTACTTTCTACCTCCATTGAGACCAATTCTGTTAGTTCCCAATAGGAGTGAGAACATGTGACATTTGACATTCTGTGACTGGCTTATTTAACTTAATGACTTCCAGTTCCATCCATGTTTCTGCAAATGACAGGATTTCATTCCTTTTTATGACCACAGACTATTTCATTGTGTATATATACCAAATTTTCTTTATCCAGTCATCTGTTGATGAATACTTAGATCGATTCCATATATTTACTATTGTGAATAGTGCTGCAATTTACAGAGCAATGCAAGTATCCCTTTAATATACTGATTCTCTTTCCTTAGGATAAATAACCAGTATGGGATTGCCAGATTGTATGGTAGCTCTGTTTTTAGTTTCTTTTTTTTTTTCCTTTGATAAATTGCCATACTGTTTTCCATAATGGCTGTATTAACTTCCATTCCTACCAACAATGTATAAGAGTTTCCTTTTCTCTGCATCCTTGTCAGAATTTATTATTTTTTCTTTTTGATAATAGCCATCCTAATTAGGGCAAGATGATATCCCATTGTGGTTTTGATTTGCATTTCCCTGATGATTAGTGATGTTGAGCATTTTTCATATATCTGTTAGCCATTTATATGTCTTCTTTTGAGAAGTGTCTGTTTGTGTCTTTTGCCCACTTTTCAATGGAGTTATATGTTTTTTTCTTATTGAGTTGTTTGAGTTCCTTGTGTATTCTAGATTAACTAGTCTCCTATCAGATTAATAATTTATAAATATTTTCTCCCATTCAACAGGTTGTCTCTTTATTGATTATTACTTCTACTGTGAAGAAGTTTTTTAATTTAATTAAGTTCCATTTGTTTGCTTTTGTTCTTATTGTCTATGTTTTAGAGGTCTTAGCCATAAATTCTTTGTCTAGACTAATGTCCAGGAGAGTTTTCCTTAAGTTATCTTCTAGTATTTTTAGTTTCACGTCTTACATTTAAGTCTCTAATCCTTGTTGAGTTTATCTTTGTATGAGGTAAGAGATAGGAATTCAGTTTTATTCTGCATGTGGCTATCCAATTTTCCCAGCACCATTTATTGAAGAGGGTGTCCTTTCCCTAATATAAGTTCCTGTTGGCTTTGTAAAAGATCATTTGTCTTTAAATATGTAATTTTATTTCTGGGTTCTCTCTTCTCTTCCATTGGTCTATGTGTCTATTTGTATACCAGTGTCATGATGTTTTGTTTACTGTGGCTTTGTAATATATTTTGAAATCACATAATGTGATGCCTGCAGCTTTGTTCTTTTTGTTCAGGATTGTTTTGGCTATTTCAGCTCATTTTTGGTTTCATTTGAGTTTTTGGGTTGTTTTTTCTAATTCTGTAAAGAATGATGTCAGTATTTTGATAAGGATTATATTGAATCTGTAGATTGCTTTGGGCAATATGTTTATTTTAACTATATTAATTCTTCTGATCCATGAACATAGGATGTTTATCCATTTGTTTCTGTCACCTTCAATTTCTTTCAACAGTATTTCACAGTTTTCCTTGTAGAGATCTTTTACCTCCTTGTTTAAATTTATTCCTAGGTATTTTTTTCTAGATATATTAAATGAGATTGCTTTCTTGATTTTTTTTTTTTTTTTTTGCCTAGGTCATTATTGATGTATAAAAATGCTAATTTTTGCATATCGATTATGTAATCTGCAAGTTTACTGGATTAATTGATCAAATCAAAGAGTTTTAGTGGAGTCTTTAGGTTTTTCTAGATATTAGGTTTTATCATCAGCAAAAGGACAGTTTTACTTCCTCATTTCCAATTTGGATGTCCTTTTTTTTTCTTCTCTTGCCTGATTGCTCTGGCTAGGATGTCCAGTACTATGTTTAACAGAGTGGTGAAAGTGGGCATCCTGGCCAGGGACAGTGGCTTACACCTGTAATCCCAACACTTTGGGAGGCTGAGACTGGCAGATCACCTGAGTTAGGAGTTCGAGACTAGTGTGGCCAACATGGTGAAATCCAATCTCTACTAAAAATACAAAAATTAGCCGGATGTGGTGGCAGACAACTGTAATCCCAGCTACTTGGGAGGCTGAGACAGGAAAATCACTTGAACCCAGGAGGTGGAGGTTGCAGTGAGCTGAGGCTGCACCATTGCATTCCAGCCTGAGCCGCAAGAGTGAAACTCCATCTCAAGAAAAAGAAAAGAAAAGAAAAAAGAAAAAAGTGGGCATCCTTGTCCTTGTCTTGTTCCAGATTTTACAGGAAAGGCTTTCAACTTTTCCCCATTCAGTATGTTTTCAATTGTGGTTTTGTCATATATGGACTTTACCTTTATTAATTTGAGATGTGTTCCTTGTTTGCTTAGTTTGTTGACTGTTTTTCATCATAAAGAGATGTTGAATTTTATCAAATACTTTTTTTCTGCATTTATTGAGACAATTGTATGGCTTTTGTCCTTCAGTCTATTTATGTGTTTTGTCATGTTTTTTGATTTGCATATGTTGAACCATCCTTGCATCCCTGATATACATCCCACTTGATCACAGTGTATTATCTTTTGATGTGCTGTTGGATTTGATCATCCATTGTTGAGGATTTTTATGTCTATGTTCATCAGATATATTGGCTTGTAGTTTTCTTTTTGTTATTGTGTCCTTGTCCGGTTTTGCTATCAGCATGATGCTGGCCTCATAGAACGAGTTAGGGAGAATTCCCTCCTCTTTGGTTTTCTTGGAATAGTTTCAGGAGGATTGGTATTAGTTCTCCTTTGTATGTTTGATACAGTTCAGCTGCAAATCCATCTGTTCCTGGCTTTTCTTTTTTGAGAAACTTTTTATTACTGATGCAATTGTCCTACTGATTATCGTTCTGTTCAGGTTTTCTATTTCTTCCTGATTTAGTCTTGGTAGCTTGTATGTTTCCAGGACTTTATCTGTTTCCTCTAGGCTTTACAGTTTGTGAGCATACAGTTATTCATAATAGTCTCTGATTATCTTTTGTGTTTCTGTGATATCAGTTGTAATGTCCCCCACTTTATTTCTGATTTTATTTGAGTTTTCTTTCTGCTTGGTTAGTATAGCTAGTGGTTTATCAATTTTGTTTATCTTTTCAAAAATCCAGTTTTTCATTTTGTTGATCCTTTGTATTTTTTCAGTTTCTATTTCACTTAGTTCTGTTCTGATCTTTATTGTTTCTTTCCTTCTGTTAATTTGGGGCTTGGTTTGTTCTTGCTTTTATAGTTCCTTGAGGTGTATTGTTAGGTTGTTCATTTGGCCTTTTTCTACTTTTTGATGTAGGTGTTTGCTACTATAAACTTCTTAGTAATTCTTTTTTGCTGTATCCCATAGGTTTTGGTATGTTGTCTTTTCATTTTTATTTGTTTAAAGAAATTTTTTATTTCCTTCTTAATTTCTTCACTAACACAGTGGTTGTTCAGGAGCATTTGTACAACTTCATGCATTTGTACAACTTCCAAAGTTCCTCTTATTTTTTGTTTTATTCTATTGTGGTCTGAGAAGATATTTGAGGTGGTTTTAATTTTTTAAAAAATATGTTGAGCCTTTGTTTTGTGGCCTAACATATCATCTATCTTGGAGAATACTCAATGTGATGATAAGAATGTATATTCTGGCTGGGCACAGTGGCTCATGCCTGTAATCCCAGCACTTTGGGATGCCAAGGCGGGTGGATCACAAGGTCAGGAGATTGAGACCATCCTGGCTAACAAGGTGAAACCCCATCTCTACTGAAAATAGAAGAAAAATTAGCCAGGCATGGTGGCGGGTACCTGTAGTCCCAGCTACTTGGGAGGCTGAGGCAGGAGAATGGTGTGAACCCAGGAGGTGGAGCTTGCGGTGAGCCAAGATCGTGCCACTATACTCCAGCCTGGACGACAGAGTAAGACTCTGTCTAAAAAAAAAAAAAAAAGTATATTCTGCAGGCGTTAGATAAAATCATCTGTAAATGTTTGTTAGATCCATTTGTTTAAGGTCCTATTTCAATCCAACATTTTGTTGTTGTTGTTTTTTTGGTCTAGATGATCTGTCTGATGCTGAGATTGGGGTGTTGAAATCCCCCTTATTCTTATATAGGAGTCTATCTCTTCCTTTAGATCCAATAATATTTTTTTTCTATATCTGGGTGCTCTGATGTTGGGTGTATATGTATTCAGAATTATTATATCCTCTTACTGACTTGATCCCTTTATCATTTTATAATGACATTCTTTGTCTCTTTATACTGTTTTTGACTTAAAATCTTTTTATCTAATGAAAATGCAGCTATTCCTGTACACTTTTGGTTTCTGTTTGCATGAATACATTTTCCATCCTTTTACTTTGTCTATGTCTTTATATGTGAAGCAAGTTTCTTGTAGGCAGCATGTAGTTAGGTCATGTATTTTTTTATCCATTCAACCAGTCTTTATCTTTTAAGTGGAAATTTTAATTTGTTTATAATCAAGGTTGTTATTGATAAGTGAGTATTCCTGTCATTTTATTAATTGTTTTCTGGTTGTTTTGTAGATGTCTTGGTCTTTTGTTTCTCTCTTATTGTTTATTATTGCTGTTTGTTGGTTTTCTGTAGTGCCAGCAGTGGCAGCAGTGGGACAGACAGATGGATAGGATCTTGGACTCCTGGCCAGCATGTGTGGCATTGGCAATAATAGTAGTGGTGATGAGACAACACTTGGGCTCCCAGGCAGCACTCACTATTGTTAGCAAGGATGGGAGGACAGTCTGCAGCCCCCAGCTGGGTGCTTGCATGTGGATGCAGGTAGTGGGGTTAGTGGCAGGCTGGGTGGGCTCATCCTTGGGTCTCTGGTAGGAGTGCACAGATGCCAGCAAGGGTGGACTGGGCATGCTGGTCCCTAGGCACCTGCATGGCATCCTCAGGCACTGGGGCAAGTGGAGGGTGGTGTTTCAGACTAGGTGGGCCTATTTCTAGGTCCGCCAATGGTGCACATGGGCACAGGTTGTGATAGGCAGGGCAGGATGACCCACTGTGGTGGGTTCAGAGAACCTAATGTCAGAGTGCATGCAAGTGTGCAGTGGTTCTGTTGCTGTAGGATGGGTGGTGGGGGGTAGGCGGGGGGACAGTGGTTGGTGTTAGTGGGAGCAACTCCAAGCCAGTGGGCAGCTTTCAGGCTTTGGAGAATATTTGTTTTGGCCTCTGGTGGCAGCAGCAGCAGCTGCAGTTGTATGCAGGGAAAGCCTGTCCTCATGGTGTGTTAGTGCACAGCAGCCATGCTACTTTGGGGGTAGAGGTTGCTGTCAATGGCAGCATTCCCAGGCAAGTGGGTGGCTTTCAGGCTCTGGGGAGCACATGCTTCAACCTCTAGTTGTGGCAGGAGTGACAGGTATTGTGGCAGCAGTGTGCGGGGAGAACTTGTCATCAAGTCACATGCTAGTGTGCAATGGCCCTGCTGCTGGTGTGGGCAGGGTTTCTGTCAACAGCTTCAGATAGGTAGGTCTCAGGTTTTAGAGAGCATGAGCTTTGGCTCTCTTTGTCCCAGGGGCAGTCTCCCTGGCATGTTGCACTGCTCCATTTCCTGGAGTATAGGAATCTGTAGAGGCTAGAATGTTGGGGACCCTGCCACACTGTCGGACCCAGCTGGCCTTGCACCACTGAAACTCTTCAGGTGAATGCAGCAGGATGTAAGTGGGGCTCCAGGAGTTTGGAGATGTAGGGACTAATGTCAGCACAGAATCCTGTCTCTTGAGGGCCGGCTTTCAACATGGCACCATGGTATAGTTTCTTAGGTCTCAGGGGATGTCTGGGATCCAGTATTAGCTAGCTCCCTCTGTGGAGCAAGCTGTCACATGGTCTCCTGGAAGCTCCTTACGTTAGTGCCAGGTTCCAGGAAGATTGAGGGGCTCTCCTATGGCTAGGGTTGCAGGAGTTCATGGTGGGAATGTGGACTACTGGGGTCACTCACTTACCCTTCCCCTACATTGGAGATTCTCTCCAGGCTTCCAGCCTATCCTAGCCAAGCAAGCTGCCTCACTTTCCTTTCCTTCCTTTTCTTAGGTGTTTCCTGTCACTTCTCTGTTGAAATTCAGCATTCTCTCTTAGGTGATCTATTCTAAGTGTAATTATATACTATTTTGGTTCTTCTTTGTGGAGGAGGTGAGTGTTTGATACCTCCAGTAAAGCCATCTTGAATCCTTCCTGAATATTTGACCTTTTTAACTTAAAAAAAGTTTCATATAATTAAACTATTGCAATTGACATATAAATGTAATTATATATTTAATTATAACAATATGTATTATATACATTATATAACAACATAAAATATTTGAAGAGCACATAATATCAATACATACATTAATAGACTATAAATATAATATAATTGAATACATTTAAGTAATATAATTTATAAAATATGAATATGTTGTATAACCTGTAATGATATTAGAATATAAGTTATTATAATATAGCATATACAAAATATACATATGATAATGGTATATAGTATTATTACTATATACTATACATGTATTGTTTTTTCATATTGTGTAAAATGAATACATTTGAAAATATAGGTTAGAATATTTCATAATGCCCTTTTACTGTCATGAAGTGAAATTTATAGGTAATATGACTCACCTATCACCTAAATTTGAAAAAACAATTAATGAATTTAATATAAGATGAAATATAAGTAATTAGTTAGAACTAATATGTATTATATGTAAAGGCTTGAGAGATACAGTAGAATAATTAACAAAATAAGTATATAATTAACATGAGCAGTAGTAGTGGTAGCAGTAGGAATAGGAAACCCTTACTGAGCATTATCTGTGTGTCAGTCCCTGTTCTAAGTACTTTCAGGTGTTGAACACCTTTAAGTACACTCTCTTAGACGTCAGTAGACTGGAACACATCTCAGAAGAACCTTCAGTTAACTGACATTTATTCCCACCTACTCCCTCTCCCTTGTAAGACAAGCTTTTAGTCACTAATATGTTTTTTTCAAGATACTTATCTGTGTATATAAGAGCCTAAACTTGAAAGAAATAGTGGTTATCTCAAGGCAGGGGTTTGATATGAGGAATGAGGATAGGACTGTGTGTACTGAATAAAGGAGACATTAGCTATATCTGCAATGTTTTTTCTTTAATAAAACAAGCTATTGAAAGTGAATTGGAAAAAAGTTAACACTATTAATTTTGAAAGATGAAATCATGAGAATTTTTAATATTATTCATTTTAGTTCTCTGCTAACATTGAAATTTTAAAAACTAATACTAACTAATATCACCAGGAGATTTTCCACGATCATATATGCAGCTTATCTTCCCAACCTTGAAACTCACCAACTCAGATAATCCATTTTACCAGTACTGGGGTAGAGCTTGTCTGGTTTAGCACCTTCATTTCTTTAAGGAGTAGAAACTGGCTTTCCTTAAATTGGGTATCTTGTTAATGAGGCAGAGGTGGAATGATAACTCAGATTTTCTGATCTCCAGCCAGCTGTCTACTGTTTTCAGTACCTTGGCATTGGGGTCCAGGACGATGACCTCAAAAGCCTGACATATCTTCAGTCAAGCCACAAGGATTTTATTCTCCTCACAATTCTCTGCTTATTGGGACAGAAAAGTAGGATTCAGATGTTTTAGAAAAGATTTCTGAAATCCAAAGGTTAATTTCCAGCTAATGTGAAAATTAGTTAACCAAAGGAGTTCACTCCACTGGCTCTTAATTGTGTGAGTTATCACAGGATGAGGATTTATGGATTCAACCCTCTGTATCCACAGGTTTCACATCCATGGATTCAACTAAGCATGGATCAAAAATATTAAAACAATAACAATATAACAATAAAATAACACAAAAATAGAATATAACAACTATTTACATTGTATTAGGTATTATAAATACTCTAGAGATAATTTAGAGTATGTGAAAGGATGCATGTAGGTCATATTTCAAATACTATACCATTTTATATCAAGGTCTTGAGCATTCAAAGATTTTATTATCCTAATGTAGGGGAGAGGGTCCTGAAACCAATCCCCTGTGGATACTGAGGGCTGACTATAAACCTGAATTCAGTAAGACCTCCTAAGTTTCTGATCTGGGAGGTACTGAGGGGGGATGGAGAGTAAACAGAAAGAAAGAAAAACGTGAGTCTCTGACCTTGACTAAAGTGCAAATCAATAAGGTAGGAAAACCAAGATGCCATTTGACACCTACTTAAGCTCAGAACATGACTAGGATTTGGTTGGGATATGCATGGAAGGTAGGAAAAATGGTATGAGGATGAAGACAGGAAAGAACTGACTGAGCAAAGGTCCACAGCATAACTGCTTTCTGACAAGATTGGGTAAGGTGAGACAGGCAGGGAAGTCAACCTGTCTAGAGCAGGAAGTTTCTCTTGGAGAGTGGTAGACAGATACTTTGATAGGGTAGGGCTGATTTGAAAGGGTGTGGGTGGTAGACTTGGTGATTTTGACTATTCAGCATGGAATCATGAGTTCTGGAGTATAGTTGTAGCAGAGAAATTATTTTGTTATTCCTGTTGGTTAGATGCTAGCTAACCCAATTAAAAAATGAGCAATAACTGAACAGAAATTTCTGAAAAGACACACAAATGACCAACAGATATGTGAAATAATGTCACTGTAACTAATTACCAGAGAAATCCAAATTAAAACCAAAATGAGGCATCACCTTACACCTGTTAAAATGGTTACTACCAAAAAGATAAAAGATTGTGTTGGCCATCGGATATAATTTTAATGTAGCAAACCCCCACATTGTGACCATACCTCCATATTCAGCTTCCTCTCTGATGACTGCCATCATGCTATACTTCACCAACTCTTAACTGCTTACAGTTTTGAGTACACACTGTATTCCTCACCTTTGTACCTCTGCTACCACGGTCCTCTTCATCTGGCTGAACTCTATCTAATTCTTTAGACTCAGCTTAATCAATATCTTTCCAGGAGCCTATCCTTACCCTAAAATGACTTTTAAGAAATGCACATAGAAATCTTGTAAAACATTGATACATTGAAAAAAAATTACCATAAACTCTTAACCCTAATGTGAGCGTTATAACTGATGATTTTCCTTCCAGCTTTTTAAGGCCTATTTTATTTAAACAATAGAGATTTTATTGTACAAAATTTTGCATTCTGTTTTTTATTTAATTTTACATTATCCTTTGAGCATTATCCCATTATTAAAAACAATTTAAATAGCTTTATAATATATTCCACCATGTTGGTTTACTTCAATACATCTAATTATTCTTCTATGAAAAAAAAAAGATTGTGTTGGCAAGGTTGTGGAGGAAAGGGAACCCTTGCACACTATTGGTGGGAATGGATATTTGTATACACACACACAATAGAATACTATTCAGCCTTTAAAAAGTAGAAAATCTTGTCATTTGCTTCAACATGGATGAACCTGGAGGATATTATGTTAAATGAAATAAGCCAAGCACAGAAAGACAAATACCACACGATCTTACTTATACGTGGGATCTAAAAAAGTTGAACTTAACAGAAGCAGAGACTAGAATGGTGATTACCAGGGGTGGAAAGTGAGGAATGGGATAATATTGGTTAAAGGGTACAAAGTTTCAGTCAAACAGGAGGAATAATTTCAAGATATCTATTGCGCAGCATAGGAACTATAGTTAATATATTATATACCTGAAAATTGTGAAGAAAGTCAATCTTAAAAGTTATCACTACAAAAAAAATGCATGTGAGGTGAAGGTTATGTTAACCAGCTTGATTTAATCATTTTAAAATGTATACACATATATAAACATCATGTCATATATCATATATTTATACAATTTTTTTAAAATTAAAACTTAATAAAGACAAAAAAAGAATATTGAAATAATCCAAGCAAGACATGAGAAGCACTTAGATAGACTTCAGTGTTTTTAAGGATAGAAAGGAAGGGGACAGATTTGAGTAACTTTTCAGAAATGAGCAAGGCTCAATGTCTTATGGAAAGGGTAGGAGGTGGTCAGTGAGAAGAGAAAGTCAAGATTCAGGGATGCCTCCACACTTTTTGGCTTGGATGACCGTGAACATGAGAGGTGCGGCAGATTTTGTAGGGGAGAGAAGCTTACTGCTGAGCATCCTGGATTTGAGGGGACAGTAGAAACCCTGTTACAGGGTTTGGTGGGCAGTGCTACTACCCTATCTCCCACAGGCACATTAGCATTAACATCAGTGCATCTGAGGAATTGTCCTGGCTAGTGTCTAATTCCCAAGAAGACTCATCAGGCCTCAAGGTAATCAGAAGTTGAGGAGTTGGTTGTAATGCCTCTCCATGGCTTCACTTTCAGAGTGCATTGGAGGCTCATTCATTAGATAAAGATCAAAAGAGTGATTTTGACAAAGCATTGCACAGATTCCATAATGAGAGGGAAATGAAAATGGTTGGCAGCCCATTATTAAGCGTAATAACTAGGTTGCAATGAGATGAAGGACTTCATTTAGGCAGATCTTTCCCATTGATGAATAGTAGGGGGTAAAAGTGTGAAACGGAAGCATATAATCCAATTCATAAAATATGTAAACTGAACAGAAATTTCTGCAAAGGTATTTTTAAAAACCCAAGGCAATACTCACTCATTGTATATATAGAGCTGAGTGTGAAATCTTTCTACTGATGGACAATGATGCACAGATGAAATTTTTAAAATCAATATTTTTTCCACTGACAGAACTTTGTTTTTTAAAAAAATGACAAAAGCTCTGTCTGTACTTCTAGGCTGGGAGAAAAGAGGCACAGGTGTAGCAACAGGGGCACAGGCCACTCACATTTTAGAGAGTTTGACTTGCTTGTGCCTGTGGAGTGCCCACTTGAGGCAGACAGAGTCCACTGTGCTGGGTATAAACAGGAAGAAACTTTTCTTAGATGGGGGCATATCTGAGATAGAAATAGAGGGCATTCAACTCCCACATTAAAATACTAGGAAAAAGAGCATACATTTTATTCAGCAAGTAAAATATATACAAATGTTAAAATAAACACAACTATATTTCTTTTTTTTTTTTTAAGAGGAATTGACTGAATTTTATTTATTTATTATTTATTTATTGAGACAGAGTCTTGATCTGTTGCCCAGGCTGGAGTGCAGTGGCACGACCTCTGCTGGTGTGCAGTGGCACAATCTCTGTTCACTGCAACCTCTGCCTCCCAGTCCCAAGCAACTCCTGCCTCACCCTCCAGAGTAGCTGGAATTACAGGCGTGTCCCGCTAATTTTTGTATTCTTAGTAGAGATGAAGTTTCACTGTGTTGGCCAGACTGGTCTCAAACCCCTGGCCTCAAGTGATCTGTCCGCCTTGGCCTCCCAAATTGCTGAGATCACAGGCATGAGCCACTGCACAGGCCCACACACAACTATATTTCTTAAATATAATGGTACGAATGGGATAATCATTCCCAGATACTTAATTTTAAATAAATTGATAGGAGTCAGATAAAGTTTTCCAAAGTTTAGATCTGACCTTTGGAGGTTACGTCAAGATCATGAATTATTAATAATTACTCTGTAAACACTGTGTATAACTCATAGACAAATAATTAGCATACATTATCTTACAGCTATTCTTTCCACAATGGTTATTATTTGGGAATATGATGTCCCTCAGCTGGAAATGTCTACTCCTAGACAGGCATGAACTTTGTGGAATACACATGACAATTTAGATAGCACCAAGCAAATTTTAATATTTTACTAGCTCCTGGGCTGGGATAAAGTGAAGTATAGAAGGCAGGATATAGAACACATAATGATTAAGATTATAAGTTCTGTGTCAAACTTATTTGGGTTAGAGTCTGAATTCTGCCACTACAACCTGAGTGACCTTGAGCAAGTCACTTAAACTCTCTGAGCTTTCTTTTTCTCTCATCAGTAAAGTGGAAATAACAAGAGTCCCTCCCTCCCAAAGTTGACATGAGAATGAAAGGAGAAAAATTTGTGCAAAACACCTAGCACAGTTCTTGGATGTTCTGTTCTAAGGGCCCAATGAAACTCATAGCTGCTGCTGCTGTTACACCTTTCTGTGCTGGGTCATTTACTGAGGGTGTCTGTGTGTGTAGCCGGGTTCCCCAGTTTAAGCAAGATCGCAGCTGTATTCTCAACTTTTGGCTTCTGTCACCGGCAACGGTGCATTCCCATAGGTGTGCTGTGATTCACCTCCAGCAACCAGCAGTTGGTCAATGATAAATCCTTAGTTTTAAAGCTAATGTGGGGACAACATGTAAAACAAAAACTTGGACAGCTCGCCCTCTAGTGGTAATTTTATGAATTGCCCCCAACAATTGCCCTGTTAGCTCACAGGAAAACTGACAGTAAAAATGAGTGGGATTAAGTTTGCATAGTTAAAACACCTGGTTTAACAAATGAATTTGTTAATCACAAACACATAATAAGCTAGTATAGGGTACATGCTTGCATATTTTCTCACGTGTTGATTAGCCATTATACCTAACGAGGGATTTCCAATTTGGGGAAATAAAAGTCCAGAATCAGCAATTCTATACGTAGTTATATATCCTGTCCCCCAATAAGAAATTGTACATAGTCATTAGAGTCTAGTTTTATTGCACTCAATATTCTTTTTTTCTGAAATAGTGTTATAATTGTTGATAATAGCAACTTATCCTCTTATAGGTATTTATAAATATTCAGTGTTTTTTTTTTTCTTTTTTCTTTTTTTTTAAAAAACAGATAGATGCAGCAGGATTTGCCTTCCTGATTGTACTGAAGGGAAATTAGGAGGCTTATCTATAAAGAGGCTAAATGAGTTTGCTTGGGACACCCAGGGCACTTTGCAGGGGACTGTACTAATTTTTACTTGTAGGAATCTCCTTCTAGCAAAATAAGTTGCATAGATGCTGGCATGTTCCTTTCTAGTCTTTATGTGCTCCTTCTTTGGAATCTTTATGTCGAATTCCCTACACATACACTGGTTGTACAGATCAGAATGAAAATGATTAAAATAGAGATACAAGTTTTATAGAAGTGACTTTCTTCACTCCATTATAATTGTTTTGGATAACTCAGATATCAAAGCACTTTGTTTGTTGGTTGGTTTTGAGACAGAGTCTCACTGTGATGACCAGGCTGGAGTGCAATGGCATGATCTCAGCTTGCTGCAACCTCCGCCTCCTGGGTTCAAGTGATTCTCCTGCCTTGGCCTCCCAAGTAACTGGGACTGCAGGCATGCGCCACCATGCCTGGCTAATTTTTGTATTTTTAGTGCAGACAAGGTTTCACCATATTGGCCAGTCTGGTCTTGAACTCATGACTTCAGGTGATCTGCCCACCTCAGCCTCCCAGCATGCTGGGATTACAGGTGTGAGCCACTGCACCTGGCCGATATTAAAGCATTTGTACCCACAAGACTAAACCAAATAATAACTTTTTGAGCCTTATAGAAATCTAAGTCAAGGGAGTAGTGATGAGAATCTTAAAAGCCCACAATTGTTCTTTTAAATACTGAAATTGCTATTCATAAGACTTGAGTGAACAGAGAAAGGATAATTTAGGAATAGGAGGTATTTTCAAATCCAGGGACCAGAATATTTATAATCATACTTACTGATTTTGAAACAGAGGGCAGACATACATTCACTGATACTTCAGTGAGTTCATTCCATAGCAAGCTTCAGTCCAACTGCAGAGTTTCAGTATTCAGGGGAAGTAGTGAAATTCCCTTCCTTCAATGCCTCCATTCACATTTGTGGCTGGTCAGTGAGATACAGTTATCAAACCACCTGTGGGAGGAGCCAGTCTATCCAGTCAACACTCTTCTCAGGAGCCCTGCAAGGAGCTTGCTTAAATAGGTGCCACTGGAATTGTGAACAGTATAGGGCTGGATAGCTCTGTGGATTGGAGGCTTGTGCAGATGAGATCAAGCGCACCAGTTGGCTCCCTCTATGGGCTACTCAGTTCCACTGTGGCCCCAATTGATCTGTAGCCTGCACCTTTGTCAGCTGCATCACAGATGTATTCATTCAGCACTTGCCAAATATGTATGGAGAGTCTACATATAAGGGGCTGTGGAAGTGTGACATGTGATTGCAAACTCCTGATGACAGAAATCTGTCTTGTGTGCATTACTTTCAATGGCACTTGGCAAATTCAGTTATATGTGACCTTTCATCTCTCCTTGCCCTTTTGTGACTTTCTGACACCTCTAAGCTCTTCCCTCTTAATGTCAGTGTTCAATCCCTCCATGTTGACTGATCACCTGACTTTTCAGGCCTCTTACCTCAGCCTATACTTCTTAGTTGCTTACCTAGTCCCAAATCTAAAAATAAGTGTGCTATATCCTTTTCTAGCTCCTTTTCTTCCACTCTTGGATTATTAAGAATAGCAATCCAATAAAAAATAATCATACCAACTTGTTGGAATCTAGTAGGGGTCTCATACTCTAATTTAGGTTTAAGGCTACAATGCCTTAGCTCATGGAAATGGATTTCTACTGATGAAAGTGTAGAGTGGGAAAATATTTGGTGGCACATAGGCATTCATAGATCCGTGTTATCATACCTCTGGTCCATTTTAATGGGAAAAGTCCCTGAGATCTCTTGAAATATCTTATATTGTAACCTTACACTGCAAATACTAAGGGAAAAAAATAAATGGGGATAATGTTTAGAAATTACTTTCTTCATTATTGTATTTCTGTTCTCTGGCTATTGACTACCTTATAACTAAATACTCCCTCTCTGATACCTAAGGCAAGGGAACAGAAGAACAGAGACCATAAATCTATTAAGTCAAATACATATTGCTCACATGGCCCTTAAAGGGAAATGAATTATCAGTGTACTCTCCAGGTCTGCATGATAAAACTAATTGTAATGGCAATTAAATGTCTTACACTGCCATTGAGCATGCTTGCTGTGACTCTGGAGCAGATACATTGATTACCTTCAGAACTTACCATGTCCCATCACTAATGGGCCAAAGCAGACTGTTAACATTGTAAAGGTGTAGGATTATGCAATAGATCATTTAGAAAAGATAACTAAAGAGATTTGGGAAGCAAATTGAAATAGTATTTCAATTTTTTTTTCTATCAAGTAGGTAATGATAGAGTTTGATGCTATTTTGCAAAGCCAAATTTGTTAATTCAAAAATATTTGCTGTGCATCTTAGGATTAGGGGAAAACAAAAACTGAAATATTAAACAGTTTTTAAAAATATTCCCATGGGGTTTATGTTGTTTCTATTAACCAACTTTTGAAAAACAAGCTATGAGAAAACATATATTTTCTAACAAATATTTATATCATTACCTCTCAGTTGTTTCAATGCATGCAAACAGTATCACAGATAATTTATAAAAATAATAATGTAAAATCCATTTAAAGATGATAAAACAATAAATATTAAAGTTGTATTTGACCCAGAGGTGTATCACTAGTAATTTATAATAACCCAGAAAGTTCAACAAATTCAAGTTTCCTTCTTGAAAGTTTCGTAGTGACAAATGACAGGTAAACAATCCAATAGCAAGGACTGAATTAAAAAGACCCCTGAGAGACAGCCAGTGATCAGTACATATTTAGTCCAAACCACTGTACCTTCTTGGCTTTAACAGTGTACAACGATCATCAGAATCCATAGTGATGAATCTGATACCTCTGAATCCTCGAAGAAAGTTTAGATGCCCTTCACTATCAATTTAAAGGGAGTTATTTATTTGTTTGTTTGTTTATTTCTAATGAATACCTCACATACTGTAAGAGGAGTTGAGGCAGTGTGTAATAACAGCCCACGTGCAGCAGGCCAGTGAAAGCCAAAGTCAGAAAGAGAGATCAGAAACCAGAGTTCATAATCTTTCTTGGGCCATAGACCCCTTTGAAAATCTGAAAGAAAAAAGAGCTATGGAAAATTTCCCCAGAAAAGTATACCTGTGTAAATAAGCACATTGTTTTGCCAACAACCTTGAGGCCCAGGCAGGCATCCTCCCACTGGGTGTCCTTGAACCCTCGTTCAAGAACCCCTCATATAGAGAAAGTGAAATCCTGAGGTAAGATAGTTATTACACTTGAACATTGCATTTAGCTCTGAGCTTCCTGTCAACTGAGGTTAAAAGATTAAACACGTTGGGTTAGAGTTCTCAACATCTAAAAAAGGAAGCAGATCAGTTCAAAAAATCATAAGTGAAACATATAATTTTAAAATGGCAATGTTTATACATTTATCTGAGATGATTGTTATGATCAAGAAAAATGAAGGGATATAGCATAATTTGATGAATTTTTTTTGAAAATAAGTGATTGGAAATAAAATAGCTATGCTAATTATATTGACCAGCATATGAGATTGGCCACAGCATTTCATTTTTAATCCTTCTGGAAAATAAGGAATTTACTGTACATGTCTTTCTTTAGTGGTACATTTACCTACCTAATTTATTTGATTACAGCTGACAGTAATATAATATATTCCCATGAGCACTCAGCAGCTAAGCAGAAAGAGAGGCCTTAGGGTATAAAGAGAAATTGACCTATGGTTAAATATATGCTATTAATAGGTCATACCATGGAAAACTAGCATGTATATAACAGCAAATAATCACTGTAGGTGCCTACTGCTTTCAACTAGAGCATTTACTTTCTCAAAGGCAATAATAGCACAATTGTTATTGTCACAATTATAGGCATAGGCAGTATAGGATAGGGGTTAAGAACACAATCTGGAATCAGAGACTGATTTTCCACCACTTACTGGCTGTGCGACCTTGGGCAAAATCATTTAACTTCTTTTGTTTCAGTGTCTTCATTTGTAAAATAATAAGAAAAGCATTCATCTCAGGACTACTTCTAGGTTGTGTAGAGGTCTCTTGGAAATAAGTGTTTTGTGGGGCTCCTGTCTATATAAACAATTTGAGTCACCTAAAACCAATATGTCAGTGTCATTCTAGTAGTCCAATTTCATAGGCTAATGTGATGGAAATACTGCAAGGCTAGTAGAAGCAAACAACTTGTCTGGCCACTCTGCTGGAATTAGGACCTGGCCATGGTGCCACAGGACAACCCTATAGGCACGAGTTCTGGAGCTCCTTGAAGAATCTGGTCTATACTAAGCAGAAGGTGGCTGCAGAAGATTGGAAGATACCCCAAAGGCACAAAGCTGGATCAGGGACTGTGCTTACTAAGGTTTAAGCAGGATACAAGTCTATCTCATAGGGTCACTGGGAAGATTGAATGAAGTAATCTATGAGGAGCACTTAGGATACGTTGGTGATGATTACTGCTCACACTATTATTGTCAACAATGCTCACTGTATCTTACGCCTCTTCTGATTTTCTTTCAGTGGATGGCTGCATTGATTGGTCAGTGGATCTCAAGACATACATGGCTTTGGCAGGTGAACCAGTCCGAGTGAAATGTGCCCTTTTCTACAGTTATATTCGTACCAACTATAGCACGGCTCAGAGCACTGGGCTCAGGCTTATGTGGTACAAAAACAAAGGTGATTTGGAAGAGCCCATCATCTTTTCAGAGGTCAGGATGAGCAAAGAGGAAGATTCAATATGGTTTCACTCAGCTGAGGCACAAGACAGTGGATTCTACACTTGTGTTTTAAGGTGAGTGTTGTGTGAAAGCATTGTCCAGTTACATGGCTGATAGTCTTTTGAGTGGGACTTGAGTACATATAGGTATGCCTCATGTTGTATAATGGATATGTTCTTGAAAGGTTGCAGTACATGTGGAGCTTCAGTAAATTCCAGTTCTAATTATCTATCAGAACTACATGGCAAATTCCTATTAGATTTTCATAAAGTAGAATTCCCATTTACTGTATGTGCTTATTTAATTTAGAAAATTTTGTGACTCGGGCCGGGCGCAGTGGCTCACGCCTGTAATCCCAGTACTTTGGGAGTCCGAGGCGGGTGGATCACCTGAGGTCAGGAGTTTGAGACCAGCCTGACCAATATGGTAAAACCCTGTCTCTACTAAAAATACAAAAATTAGCTGAGCATGGTGGCGGGTGCCTGTAGTCCCAGCTACTCGGGAGGCTGAGGCAGGAGAATTACTTGAACCCGGGAGGCAGAGGTTGCAGTGAGCCGAGATCGCGCCACTGCACTCCAGCCTGGGCGACACAGTGAGATTCCATCTTGAAAAATTAAAAAAAAAAAAGAAAAATTTCTGACTCATTTCTTCCCTCACCCCACCCCTGCCCCAGGGTCTTATATTAACAATTAGTTTTACATACAGCTAGTTGACTCAATTATCTTGCTATCTGGTCATGAAAATGATCTAAAATATCATTTTAGCCATGATCTTGCCTTTCTTGTTGATGAAAAATAGTTTCAAATGCCTCTGGGAGATTTCTTAGCAAATGTACTACTGGTGAAATCCTTCATAGATTTTGCAATGCGAGTCTGAGTCCACTGTGTCTAAATAATCAACATGGAGCTCTGTAAATACACCGTCATCCTGAGTTTCTGGGTACTATAGTGGGAAGATATCACAGACACAATTCTTGCTTGCAAGAAGTTTACAGTAAAAAGCAGTATGTTTTTCCCTTAGGGATTCTACAGTATGTTCTCCCTTCCCCCTCTACCCCAGTGATAGAATCTAGGTTCTAGCATCTAGTATCTCAAATAGAGACTGGATTAGGTATTTAAGTAGGTAGCTGAGACGACCTTTAAGCCACCTTTCAATTCTGCAATTTTGGGAATCTTTGATCTTGCTCACCAGGGACCTGTACTCTACTATTTGATTTTAACTCCTTGGAAATGCAGACCTTTCCTATTTTTGTGTCCTGTGAACTTTGATGCCAAAGCTATGTCACTTCCTCATCAAAAGCACTTGGAAGCCCCTGGCGAAGCCTCATTGTTCAAAAGCCGGGAGAACAAGGTGGTATATAAATAGAGAGCCTTCTGGATGCTCTAAGAATCACTTTTGTGTGTAGGGGAAAAAAGTGGAGTGACGGGGGAGCAAATGGTGAGTTTAGTCTGTTTGTGGTGGGCAAAATCTCTAGGATCTTGGGAGAACAGCAATCATTCTGATCACACCCTTAGTGTTAAGCAATATTTTCTCTTACTTGGGCAGCTCTTGGCAAAATTGAGAAGTAGATGTAATTCAGCTTTAGTGACAGACACTATATTCTCTAGGGTGCTGCTACTCTTTCCTTGCTTATCTCCTCTCTGCTTGTCTCCTCTTCATCCCCCACTGTCATTAAAAACCCACCAATCAAAATTATCTCTCTTCTCCTCCCACTACACCATTTGCTTCTTGTTTGTTGTTTTCACAAATTTAAAGTTTTATTTGCAAAGCATCAGTCCACTATGTACAGGTGCTAAGCTTACAATGAATTATTAAACAAATTGTTGCTACTTCCCCAGGCCTGTTAATGTCTTCAGTCTTGTTACCTCCCCTCTTTTCCCTTCTCTGCTGTAACCCCATTTCCTTACTCCTAGCAATATTAACAACTCAGTGTGTATCCCTACATGCATTTCCCCTACTGTTTTAATTATACAAACATACTGACATGGGTATTTTCTCCTCATTGTTTTACAAAATGAAAAGAGGGTTATAGATTTCTCTACATTTTCTTTGTTTAGTAAAAATACATGGTATAAATTTCTCCAAGTCAATTGATAGAGAGCTTTTTTTAAACTTTTATTTTAGGTTCAAGGGTATATGTGCAGGTTTGTTATACAGGTAAACTGCATGTCATGGAGGTTTGGTGTACAGATTATTTTGTCACCCAGGTAATAAGCATAGTACCTGATAGGTAGTTTTTTTATTCTCTCCCTCCTCCCCCTCTCCACAATCAAGGAGGCCACGTATCTGTTGTTTCCTTCTTTGTACCTATGTGTTCTCATTGTTTCACTCCCACTTATAAGTGAGAACATGCAATATTTGGCTTCCTGTTCCTTATTTTACTAAGGATAATGGCCATCCACATTGCTACAAAGGACATTCTTTTTTTTTTTTTTTTTTTTTTTTTTGTTGAGACGGAGTCTTGCTCTGTCGCCCAGGCTGGAGTGCAGTGGCCGATCTCAGCTCACTGCAAGCTCCGCCTCCCGGGTTTACGCCATTCTCCTGCCTCAGCCTCCCGAGTAGCTGGGACTACAGGCGCCCGCCACCTCGCCCGGCTAGTTTTTTGTATTTTTAGTAGAGACGGGGTTTCACTGTGTTTGCCAGGATGGTCTCGATCTCCTGACCTCGTGATCCGCCCGTCTCGGCCTCCCAAAGTGCTGGGATTACAGGCTTGAGCTACAAAGGACATTCTTATTTACAGCTGCATAGTATTCCATGGTGTATATATATGTACCACATTTTCTTTATCCTGTCTACCATTGATAGGCATTTAGGTTGATTCCATGTTTTTGCTATTGTGAATAGCGCTACAATGAATATATATGTACATGTGTCTTTATGGTAGAATGATTTGTATTCCTTTGGGTATATACCCAATAATGGCATTGCTGGGTTGAAGGGTTAAATATATAATTTTGTATGTTGCTTAATATTTTATGATACCAGAGTTCAGTCAATCATTTCTGTATTGATAAGTATACAGTTTGTTACCAGTATTTTGTCCCTACAAAAGGTGCTGTAATAAAAATCCACTATTTGCTTTTCAATGAACTTTAAGAAGTCTTCGATTTACATAATTATGGCAAAGATAATGTAGAGTTCCTATACACTTTATATCCAGCTTTCCCATTTTATTAACATCTTACATGACTGTAGTACATTTGTTACAATTAATGAACCAATAGTAGTACATTATTATTATTATTAGCTAAAGTCCATATATTCTTCACATTTCTTCAGTTTTTCTTTAATGCCTCTTTTTCTATTTCAGTATCCCATCTCTGGTAGCACATTGTATTTGGTTGTCATGTCTCCTTAAGCTCTTCTTGGCTGCATCAGTTCCTCAGACTTTCCTCATTTTTGATTACCTTGACAGTTTGAGGTGTACTGTCAGATAATTTGTAGAATGGTCCTCAACTGGGATTTATCTGATATTTTTCTCATGGTTAGACTGGGGTAATATGTTTTGAGGAGGAAGATTACAAAGGTAAAATACCATCCTCATCACGTTGTATCAAGGGTATAAAGTATCAATATGACTCATAACTGTTGATGTTGACTTTGATCACCTGGCTTGAGGTGGTGTTTATAATTTTTCTCTGTAAACTTATTCTTTTTTTTTTTCTTCCTTTCCATACTGTAGTCTTTGGAAGAAAGTTATTATTCACAGTCCACACTTAAGAAGAAATATCTACATAAATTATTTCAAATTCTTCTGCATGGAAATTTGTCTCTCCCCTTCCCCACTTATTTATGCATTCCATCCTTTATTTATATCAGTATGGACTCATTAATATTTATATTATACACCGACTTGTAATGCAATTCGACTTAATTTTCTCGCTCAAATTCTTCTACCTTTGCCCACAGGAAGCTCTTTCAGTTGGCTCATTTGTCCCTTTGATATAACTCTATCATCATGGAGTGGTGGTTGTATTTTTTATTTTTTATTTTTTTGGCATTTCCTTACATTGTAGAAAGATGCTCCAGGTTTATCTTATATATTTTGTGCCCCAGTTCTAGAATTAGCCATTTTTCCAAGGAGTCCTGTTTTTCTAAAGGATAATTGCATTAGAAACCTAGATTTGGTTGCTAGGTATGCTCATTGCTACTGGGGTGTTGTTGCTTCTGGGTCCTCTCAGCTGACAGTCTATTTGCTTTTAAACAAAGCCATAGATTGTGAAGGAGTACTTTAGGGATAGTGGAACTTCCCAAGGTCCCTGAAGTCCTTTCCTATAGGTGACCCTCTCTTTACAGTACATTTCAGATTTGCCTTTTTTACGTGTATTTTGGATACCATCTGAGTCAGAGGTTCTCAACTCACATCTAGACCAATAGAAGATAAAAGAATTCCACTAAGATTCAAACATAACGGGTGACTTTTTAACTTTTGTGCAGCAAGCCTTAGGGAGCTATTGGGACTGATAGAGACAGGTGGAACTGTTGAATATTATCTCCCATGTGTGCCTTAGTAGGGAAAAAAATGTTTGGAAATCACTATTGTAACAGAATCAACCAGTCTTTTGTCAATTCAGAGATACATAAATCTATTCCAGGTATATAAGTGAAATAGCATCTGTCTGTAAATAGTGAACCTGTTTTTCATATCTAGTAGTGGCCAATGACTTCTACTATGTGCCAAGTGAGAAATTCAGTCCATATAGGTGATTTTATGCAATTGCCAAGAGTGACATTTATAGTGAAAAGGGCTCTTAATTTGACAATGTCAGTATTCACCTAAAACCTCCAGTTGGATACCACTTTAAGGTAATCAAGGATGACTTTTCTATGTTTTATTGATCTCATTAAAAGTTACTCTACTGATGTCATTGTGATTAAAAATGAAGATATGAAATATTTAGTAATATTCTCCATCCATTTGAATGACAGCAAGAAAAATTTACTGTTTGTGACCTTTCAGTAGCCAATTGGCTACTGAATTGAGAGACAGTGCCAATCCAATAATTACACCAGTATTTGCAATGGAAGCATGAATTAATAGGATAAAAATGATAAGGGTAATCTTATTTGACAAAATCTCACATATCATTTTCTCAACAACTTGGAACAAGGGGTGACTTAAGCTGTGAATGAAGATAGATATAGTCATATAATCCTGCATTGAATTCACAGATATTGAAAAGAACAATTGGCTGGGTGCGGTGGCTTGTGCCTGTAATCCCAGCACTTTGGGAGGCCGAGGCAGGTGGATCACATGAGGCCAGGAGTTCGAGCCCAGCCTGGCCAATATGGTGAAACCCGGTCTCTACTAAAAATACAGAATTTCACTGGGCATGGTGGTGCACATCTGTAATCCCAGCTACTCGAGAGGCTGAGGTACAAGAATTGCTTGAACCAGGAGGCAGAGGTTGCAGTAAGCCGAGATTGTGCTACTGCACTCCAGCCTGGGTGACAGAGTGAGACTCCATTTCACACACACACACACACACACACACACACACACACAATTAAATATAATTGAACACCTGTAAAAACCTAACATTTAGGGATAATTATGACTGAGTGCAGGGAATCAGTTAGAGGTTCAAAATTATTATGACCATTTACCTCTGCAAGGAGGTAAACAGAACAAGGAGCTCCCTTATAAAATGGGGAGCATTATCCAAATATTTTTGGTCTCTAATAGTCATCGAAAGAAGTGAGGTTCTCAAAATCTGAATGCCTCACAACATCTTTCTGAACAGTTCCTTAGTATATATCTAGCCAGGAGCACAATTGCTGTGATTTCAAATGTGAATAATCAATTCATGTTTGAATGATTATTACTCCAGCAAAACAACATCAGAAGAAAAGTTAAGGGAGTGAATACATTTGAAATGAAAAGTATAGCATGTTGCTAATTTTTGAATCTATATGGTGGGTACATGAGGATTCATCATATTGCCCTGTGTATTTTTTTGATGATGTTTGAAATAGTCCATAATAAAAAAAATAAAAAGAAGAAATAAATATAAGTATACAGTAATTTTACCTGATTTTATTGTCACTTAAATGGTCCTGGCCTATAAATACCTAGGCATCATATATAAGCAAGTATTTTTATTTCAGTCAATAAACATTCATTGAATACATATCATGGGACTCACTTTATGGCATATTGCAAGGAGACCTGTGTCTTCAGAAAAGAAAGTGATGCTCTAGTCTACATCAGACACAAAGAAATAGCTCTTAGCACCTTCCACTCTCCTACCCTACTTCCCATTGCGGTTACCAAGAGATTTTCAAGGACAGTGAACATATCTCATAATTCAATTCCAACTTAACTATTGATCCATGAAAAGTTAAGTGTCCACAATTCGGTTACCCAGGTAGCAATTTCCAGGACAGCAGATAGTTTCTTGTCAGAAAAATGAAAGCCTGGATCTTATAGAATTAATTGACCTCAGAAAAGATCAAGATAGTACAGCAGGATCTTGAGACAGCAGGAATTTCATTCCTGAAATGAAATGTAATTAGTTATTTTTCTACCTGCTTTTGGTTATAAGCAGGGGTCTCTGATTCCATTATTTTTCATGGCAATTTGATAACCTACTTGTTAATAAAATTATATAAATAAATTTTAAAATAGCAAAGAAGTAACCGGTTTACTTTATTTTCATTTCATTAGCATTAAATTGGATGTTTTAATGTTTAGAAATATAACCATACTGTTGTACATTAACTATGCAATTTCAACTTCATTTAGTTTATTTACTGGAAGGAAGCAGATGTTTACAGTTTAGTTAACAGGAGTATTTGCTTTGTAAGAATTAATAGGTTATATTTGATAACCACAAAAGAAAAATTGTTCTCAAATAGTCACTGATGAGTTGGCTAACACTGGTATTTATATATACTTTTTAGTTTCATCCCTTGTATCATCGCACAATCTTAAGTGACTTTGTTTTATGGCTCTTTTGCTCAGAATCAAGGTTTTAACCTAATGCAGGGTTGCAAACTCAAAATCTTTTCAGAGGTCAAGAAGATAATTTGATGAGTGTGGCAGGCCACCTGAAACATTTTGGAGTGTTGGGAGTTGCAGTAATCCCCTCCATAATCTCATTTCATGCATTCTACTCTATTGCCACTACCTCCTATTTTTCTAGCTCATTTTTTAATATACCTCGCCTCTAATAATCTATTGATTCCACCCAGACCTCCTTCTCATTGATCTCACATGTCTTTCACTGTACCTTGTTCTCTTCCCATCTAGCATAGTTCCAATTCAGTGAATCAATCATTATAATCACTCCCATATACACCCTCTTGCTTCTCTTGACCCTTTCTCCCTTCATCTTACTCGCTTGTGGAAACCATAACACTGCTTAAACCTAACTGTCCATCTATACTATGCCTGCATCCTTGCAGCTAAACTTGGCTGAAGGAAAACATACAATAATATTGACTGGTTTCACCTTAAATTCATTGTCAGGACCTCGAATTGACCTTTAATGCTACCAGGTAGTTTTATTTTATATTAGACCATTCAGTCTCCCATCTGCCTAGATGACTATTTTATATCATCTCCACTCCTCAGGTCTTCAATATCTCCTCCCCCTTGCTTCCAGTTTCACAGAGAAAAAAAAAATGATGTAGTCAGGAAAATCTGCCACTAGATCTGCCCACCTACTGGCATCTGTACCTACATATTCTGCCTTCCAGCCTGTTACCACAGGTGAACTGGCCTTGCTTCTATGTAAGGCAAGTCACTTCATGTGTACACCAGATTCTGTCCCTATTTGCTTACTCAAGAACATCACCTGAGCAATTCTCCTCTCTCTCTCCCATATCATGAAATTTTCTATTTCTACTGGATCATTTCCATCAGCATATATACAGATCAATATTTATGCCATCTAAAAAAAAATCCTCTCAACTCCACTTCCCTGACAGCCACTATTCCCAGTTTCTTGCTCCCATTTGGAAAAAACTACCTTAAAGAATTATCTGGTTATGATATCATGGTTGTTTACATATGTTCAAACCCTTCAAGCTGTACCCATTAAATATGTGCAGTTTTTCGTGTATCAATTATATCTCAATAAAACTATTTATAAAAAAAGAGTTGTCTGTATTCAGTTTTGAGTACCTCACCACTCATTCCAATCAAAATTTTACCTTCACCGCTCTTCCAAACCTGCTCTTATAAAAGTCTCCAATGACCACAACAATGCCAAATCCAATGGGCAGGTCAATTTTCAGTTCTCCTATTGACCTGTAATGTTATGTGGCATAGTTGATCACTCCCTTCTTTTTGATAAAATATTCTTTACCTGACTTCCAGAGAACAGTACTCTCTTGGCTTTCCTCATACTCTATCAGTTACTATTTCATAAGTTCTTTTTCTGGCTCCTCATATTCTTTCTGACCCCTTAATGTTAGAGAGCACTAGGGATATAGGCCCAACATTGCCAGTTTTTCTGATGTTTTGAAATCTGAATAATTGTGTGAAATTTCTCAATGTTTAAATTTATGGGACTCTCCTGTCCAAAAAAGCCTATACTCAGATTCAACCATTCAACTCAGTTCTCACACTCTAAACTAATAGGTTCTGACTCCAACATTAACCTAGAGAGTGATGGTATAGTCATCTTAAAGTAGTGCTGCAGCAGGTTTTATCTGTATTGAAGTGAAGCAGGAAAGTCAACACTCCAATGGCAAGACAGATTAAAGGAAACCCGCCACTCTCCCTAGAGTACATTTGAGTATTCACTAGTAGAGTCATATGGTGTCCCTTTATGTGGCAACTGGCTCAATTCCAGCTTAATCCCTTGTGTGGCTATTGGAGTCTCCAAAAAAATGTACCGATCAGTATAGGGGTCCTTATTGCTAGCTACAGTGTACTGAAATAGGTATTCTATCAAGAGGATTCTATTGCTATAAAGTGGTGCTTCTCCTCCACCTTCCTTCCTGTCAATGATGAAGCAACAACTCTTTAAAAGGGCAGAGGACTGAAGATGTGCAATAACTCTAGTCCCAGGCATGAAAAGTAACTTCAGTGAAAATATCCATTCAATGCTTATATGGACTAATATTGTGCTTTTCACTGTGGTGAACCCAAGAGAAAATTATGACACAGCATCTGCCTTTAAGCAGTTACTAAAGGAGGAATTACTAAGAGTTACTGAACTAGCTAGGACTCTTCTACACCTAACACTGTGGTGCAATCTTCTATATCACTATTAATACTACTACTGTGTCCTATTAGGATTATGGTCTCTGGAGCTGAACTGATTGTGTGACCTTGAGCAATTTATATGACTACTCAGGTCCAACCAGGGGACTCACAGTTTGCAAACTCTGAACTATTGGTTCTGACTCCAGCATTAACCTAGGGAGTGATGGTATATTATGGCTGTGTGACCTGTGCCTTGCTTTTCCTCACATGGAAAATAAAGACCCATTTGGTTATTCAACTTAAAATATTTTGAACGCTTGCATTAGGTGTTGAGTAAATGCATTGAAGGAGAGATTAAAGTAATGGAGCTTCCATTCTAGAGTTGGGAAAACATACAAATAACTAATGCAATCACAAGACTATACTGGGTAATCATAATTCTACACTGGTGAGAATGAAGAAGGGTCATGTTAGAGGAGTGACTGACGGAGAGGCCACTTTCAGTTAGGTGGTCAAGAAGGGCTTCACAGAGAAAGTGACATACAAACTGAGACCTGAATGACAAGAAGGAGCCAGTCTTGTGAAAATCTTGGGGCAGAGTATTCCAGTCAAAGTGAATACCACGTGTAAAGGTCATGAAATGGGAACAGGCTTGTTATATTCAAGAAAGCTAAAGAAAGGGCTGGGTGCAGTGGCTCATGTCTGTAATCCCAGCACTTTGGGAGGCTGAGACAGGCAGATTACCTGAGGTCAGAAGTTCGAGACCAGCCTGGCCAATGTGGTGAAACCCCTGTCTGTACTAAAACTACAAAAATTAACCGGGCCTGGTGGGAACACCTACAATCCCAGCTACTTGGGAAGCTGAGGCAAGAGAATCACCGGAACCTGGGAGGTGGAGGTTGCAGTGAGTTGAGATTGTGCCACTGTACTCCAGCCTAGGCAACAGAGCGAGGTTCCGTCAAAAAAAAAAAAAAGGGCAGTTTGGTTGGAATGTGGTAAGCTAGAGAATAATGCTACTAGATAAGGCTGGAAAAGTAGGCAGAGAACAGAGGACAGATGCTGTTGCATATTATGGACCAGAGTAAAAAGTTAATTTTTAAATTAGTAATCAGAGATAAAATTAGTATTTATTTTTGTTAAACTGGAGAGTAACATGATCCAATTTCCATTTTAAAAATGATTACTTTGGTTGCCTGGTGAGAATGGACTACAAGGGGGACAAGCAAGAAGACCAAGTTGAGAAACAATTGTATTAGTTGAGGAGAGATGTGATGGTAGCTTGGATTGTGGTGGTAGCTATAAAAATAGGGAGACAGGAATGAATCCCAGATATGTATTGAAGGATGAGCTGATAGGACATACTGATGTCCTGGATGTGAGAAAAAGCTGAATAAAAGGTGACTCCTGTTGCTTTTGACTGAAGCAACTGGGTGAATCATGGTGCTATTAATTGAGAGAGAAGACTTGGAGATGAACAAAGATCATAGTACCTACCTCAGAGAATGCTGATGAGCACTTAGCACCAATACTGACATAGAGTAAGCACTCCATATATTATCTCTTATTTCTACTTTTGCTGCCACCGCCACTGCTACTACTAGCTATAATTTTTTAGCTTTTATTATGTGAAAGCATTGTACTAATCCTTAGAATAACTCATGAGGTAGGTCATATTATTGAAGATGATAAAACTGATGCTTATAGAAGTAAAGAATTTGCCCAAGGACACATGGGTAGTAAATAATGGAGCTGGGATTTGGACAGGTTTGACTCCAGAGCTCATACACATTATCAGTTTTCTCTACTGTCTTCTCAATTATTATCAGTTTTCACTGTTTTTTATAGTAATCTGTATTTGTATATTACAACAAATGAGATATGGTTATTTACATTAATTCTTGCCTATAAAATGTTCTGTGGTTCTGTGTGTTTTTAGTTTCATCAGTGAACATTATTGTCTGGTGATAAGGATAGAATTTTATTAATTAAAGATGGATAACAGAGGGCAATGAAATAGAGATTCTAAGTTCATGAAAAATGGTGATTAAGTTAAAGCAAGAATTTTCAGAGAACCAGACTTCTTGTTTTACCAAGTTTAAAATCCTTTGTGATCACTTCTCAGTTTACATATACAGAAGTGCTTAAGAATAGAATCCACCAAAGAATAGAAATGAATTATGAGGCCAGGCGCGGTGGCTCAAGCCTGTAATCCCAGCACTTTGGGAGGCCAAGACGGACGGATCACGAGGTCAGGAGATCGAGACCACCCTGGCTAACACGGTGAAACCCCGTCTCTACTAAAAATACAAAAAACTAGCCAGGCGAGGTGGCGGCGCCTGTAGTCCCAGCTACTCGGGAGGCTGAGGCAGGAGAATGGCGTGAACCCGGGAGGCGGAGCTTGCAGTGAGCTGAGATCTGGCCACTGCACTCCAGCCTGGGTGACAGAGTGAGACTCCGTCTCAAAAAAAAAAAAAAAAAAAGATATGAATTTTGAAGCATATATATCCTTAAATGGCTCCTTTTGTCTGTTTACTCTGACTTCAAAACCTCTAATATATAAGACTCATGATGAATCAATTAGAGAAACATATACATCAGTATATGACAAAGTGCTAGAATGAATATAATCAGGTGTCATAAATGTATGGTTATCTTTCCAAAACTCACTGCATGACACTACTTCCCTCCATTCACCTTAAAGTTGAAAATGTTCACAGTGGAACACAAATGAGATCTCATTCCTTCCTAACTACAGTTTTGTTTGTTTTTAATAAAAGTGATGTTTTTCAGCCAATATCCTTTTAGCTCTTAGGTATTTATTATTCATTAAACAAATATTTATTGAGTACCTCCTGTGCAGAGGGTGCTAAGAAAAGCAAAAGTGAATGATAGGGCTCCAGACTTATAACAAGTCAAAAGGGGAGTTAGGACATGTATACATATCACAATCAAACAAGCATAACTCCCATGTGACTCATCATTAATTGTATCCTAGAAAACATAGTCTAGCAGCTAAACGTTTTTTTAAAGTCTGAGGATAGATTTACTGTAGTCTCTTAAAAAATATCAAAGATAAGCCCATGTGTAACTCACAGCAACAAAAATCATCTTTTCACATTACTGTCACTCCTAGTATCTCTTGTATATTTCAGCTGCCCAGAAACTTCTCTCATTGCTCCTCTCATTACCTGCTAAAAAACTCTTCCTGGAATGCATCCCCTACAAGTTTCTTCTCTTTTTGCCCTTTCTCATCCTCTAGCACTTTTTTCCTTTTGAGAAGCTCTTTTTTTTTGCCCTTTCCAATGTAATTTAATTAAACTAGCAGTGCTCCTTGCAATTCTTCAGCTCTTTCTGCCCATTACTCCTATTCTGCACAATAAAATCTCAGGAACTAACCTGCCATACCAAGGATCTTTGTAAAAGTTGTTGCATTTAAAAAGACTAATGCAGTGAAAAGAGAATTATGTTTAGAAGGCAAGAAGAAGGAAAACTGCAAACACTAATTTGATGGCTTTTATTCCCTCATACATGAGGGAAGTGATATGTGCTATAGGAAAGATGAAGTAATAGTATAGTAAGTAAGAAAAATAGCTTTTTTCTTATAGAATCGGGTTTGTTTGAGACGGCTCTTGGGGATCTAAACAGGTGGTAATAGTAGACATCTTCCCAGGCAGATAAAACAATGTCCCAAGACAAGGAGGTAGTAAAACATGGGCCATACACAGGGAAAAACAGGGAGGTAAATTTGGTCAGAACCTGGATTTATTGAGGTGTTTTTTTCCTGAGTATGAACCTAACAATACTTGCTTTATGAAGGTTTCAGATGTTTTTGAAACATGATATTTTAGACATTGACCAATTCTTAGAAAAAAGCTGAAAGACTCAACTAATGAGCACCTTAACTTCCAGTCAGGTAATAAGGCATGTTTTGCAGATGATGTTTCCACAGAGAAAATGTATATTTAAAGGAGGCAAATTCCCTTTTATGACCTGACCCTCATTAAAGAAAGGCAATGCTGCTGACTAAAGCATTGTTAGTCTTAGCATGTACTCCAACCAGTTTTCTCACAGGTGTTGATAAATTCACATGGAACCATCCCCACTCTCTCACCACAGTGAAGAGTGATTCAACTTGGTAAGATGGCTCATTAATATTTGTTGGGTATAGTCTGTATCTATAAATAGGAGACAGAGAAAAGCTAAGTGAGAGGGGTAATATATTTTTCCACCTTGGGGCCTTGATCACATTCAAGCAAGACCCAAGCCAATACTAATCTACACACTCGTTTCCAGACCAGATCTCACTCTTCAACACTAAGGCAATATAGACTTACCTGAGTATAGAGATATAGTATATACACTTTTAGTTTTTTAGTCCTGTTACCCTGATCCCCTGACAGTGCCTTCCCTTTACTTCCTACAAGGAAAGTGGCTTGACCATGTTTCATATTTACATTATTCTATTTTACTCTTGAGCAAGAGATCTCTCTCTCCTCCTTTTAAGCTCAGTCTAAAGATTGCCACTTACGCACCATACACACTGTCCACACAGAGAGGAGGCTTCCATACATGCTGATTATTGACTTACTGGCTGAAACCCTCAGATCAGTAGGGTCTGGAAGTTTTAAATTTGCTCACATGAATCATTTTTAGTATATTGTTTTACAATAGAAATAGATGACAGAAAGGCAATTTTGCGAGGTGACAGCCCAAATAATAATATTGAGAATGCCAGTATTTTACAGCAGGGTACAAAGTCACAGAAAATTCTGATTTTTAAGCATTTAGGGAAGTTTCTATATTAGGTAATGTCACTAGGTACACACTCTGCTCAACTTTTGACTTTGATCCCACTGACATGAAACTAAGATAAAAAAAATCACTGCTATTTCTAAATAAAATATAGTTTAATTTTTTTTATTATTATACTTTAAGTTCTAGGGTACATGTGCATAACGTGCAGGTTTGTTACATATGTATACTTGTGCCATGTTGGTGTGCTGCACCCATCAACTCGTCAGCGCCCATCAATTCATCATTTATATCAGGTATAAGTCCCAATGCAATCCCCCCCCCCCCCCCATGATAGGCCCCGTGTGTGATGTTCCCTTCGAGTCCAAGTGATCTCATCGTCCAGTTCCCACCTATGAGTGAGAACATGCGGTGTTTGGTTTTTGTTCTTGTGATAGTTTGCTAAGAATGATGGTTTCCAGCTGCATCCATGTCCCTACAAAGGACACAAACTCATCCTTTTTTATGGCTGCATAGTATTCCATGGTGTATATATGCCACATTTTCTTAATCCAGTCTGTCACTGATGGACATTTGGGTTGATTCCAAGTCTTGCTATTGTGAATAGTGCCGCAATAAACATACGTGTGCATGTGTCTTTATAGCAGCATGATTTATAATCCTTTGGGTATATACCCAGTAGTGGGATGGCTGGGTCATATGGTACATCTAGTTCTAGATCCTTGAGGAATTGCCATACTGTTTTCCATAATGGTTGAACTAGTTTACAATCCCACCAACAGTGTAAAAGTGTTCCTATTTTCCCACATCCTCTCCAACACTTGTGTTTCCTGACTTTTTAATGATTGCCATTCTAACTGGTGTGAGATGGTATCTCATTGGTTTTGATTTGCATTTCTCTGATGGCGAGTGATGATGAGCATTTTTTCATGTGTCTGTTGGCTGTATGAATGTCTTCTCTGTGTTCAAATCCTTTGCCCACTTTTTGATGGGGTTGTTTGTTTTTTCTTGTATATTGTTTGAGTTCTTTGTAGGTTCTGGATATTAGCCTTTGTCAGATGAGTAGATTGCAAAAATTTTCTCCCATTCTGTAGGTTGCCTGTTCACTCTGATGGTAGTTTCTTTTGCTGTGCAGAAGCTCTTTAGTTTAACTAGATCCCATTTGTCAATTTTGGCTTTTGCTGCGATTGCTTTTGGTGTTTTAGACATAAGTCCTTGCCATGCCTATGTCCTGAATGGTACTACCTAGGTTTCTTCTAGGGTTTTTATGGTATTAGGTCTAACATTTAAGTCTCCAATCCATCTTGAATTAATATTCGTATAAGGAGTAAGGAAGGATCCAGTTTCAGCTTTCTACTTATGCTAGCCAATTTTCCCAGCACCATTTGTTAAATAGGAATCCTTTCCCCATTCTTGTTTCTCTCAGGTTTGTCAAAGATCAGATGGCTGGTAGATGTGTGGTATTATTCTGAGGACTCTGTTCTGTTCCATGGTCCATATCTCTGTTTTGGTACCAGTACCATGCTGTTTTGGTTACTGTAGCCTTGTAGTATAGTTTGAAGTCAGGTAGCGTGACGCCTCCAGCTTTGTCCTTTTGACTTAGGATTGTCTTGGCAATGCGGGCTCTTTTTTTGGTTCCATATGAACTTTAAAGCAGTTTTTTCCAATTCTGTGAAGAAACTCATTGGTAGCTTGATGGGGATGGCATTGAATCTATAAATTACCTTGGGCAGTATGGCCATTTTCACGATATTGATTCTTCCTATCCATGAGCATGGTATGTTCTTCCATTTGTTTGTGTCCTCTTTTATTTCACTGAGCAGTGGTTGTAGTTCTCCTTGAAGAGGTCCTTTACATCCTTGTAAGTGGATTCCTAGGTATTTATTCTCTTTGAAGCAATTGTGAATGGAAGTTCATTCTGATTTGGCTCTCTGTGTCTGTTTGGTGTATAAAGATGCTTGTGATTTTTGCACATTAATTTTGTATCCTGAGGCTTTGCTGAAGCTGCTTATCAGCTTAAGGAGATTTTGGGCTGAGACAATGAGGTTTTCTAAATATACAATCATGTCATCTGCAAACAGGGACAATTTGACTTCTTCTTTTCCTAACTGAATACCCTTGATTTCTTTCTCTTGCCTGATTGCCCTAGCCAGAACTTCCAACACTATGTTGAATAGGAGTGGTGAGAGAGGGCATCACTCTCTTGTGCCAGTTTTCAAAGGGAATTTTTCCAGTTTTTGCCCATTCAGTATATTAGCTGTGGGTTTGTCATAAATAGCTCTTATTATTTTGAGGTACGTTCCATCAATACCAAATTTATTGAGCGTTTTAGCATGAAGGTGTGTGAATTTGTCAAAAGTCTTTTTTGCATCTATTGAGATAATCATGTGGTTCTTGTCTTTGGTTCTGTTTATATGCTGGATTACGTTTATTGATTTGCGAATGTTGAACCAGCCTTGCATCCCAGGGATGAAGCCCACTTGATCATGGTGGATAAGCTTTTTGATGTGCTGCTGAAGCCGTTTGCTAGTATTTTATTGAGGATTTTTGCATCGAGTTCATCAGGGATATTGGTCTAAATTCTCTTTTTTTGCTGTGTCTCTGCCAGGCTTTGGTATCAGGATGATGTTGGCCTCATAAAATGAGTTAGGGAGGATTCCCTCTTTTCTATTGATTGGAATAGTTTCAGAAGGAATGGTACCAGCTCCTCCTTGTACCTCTGGTAGAATTCAGCTGTGAATCCATCTGGTCCTGGATTTTTTTTGGTGGGTAGGCTATTAATTGTTGCCTCAATTCAGAGCCTGCTATTGGTCTATTCAGGGATTCAACTTCTTCCTGGTTTCGTCTTGTAAGAGTGTAAGTGTCCAGGAAATTATCCATTTCTTCTAGATTTTCTAGTTTATTTGCGTAGAGGTGTTTATAGTATTCTCTGATGGTAGTTTGTGTTTCTGTGGGGTCCGTGGTGATATCCCCTTTATCATTTTTTATTGCGTCTGTTTGATTCCTCTCTCATTTCTTCTTTATTAGTCTTGCTAGCAGTCTGTCAATTTTGTTGATCTTTTCAAAAAACCAACTCCTGGATTCATTGATTTTTTGGAGGGTTTTTTGTGTCTCTATCTCCTTCAGTTCTGCTCTGATCTTAGTTATTCTTCTCTTCTGCTAGCTTTTGAATGTGTTTGCTCTTGCTCTCTAGTTCTTTTTATTGTGATGTTAGAGTGTCCATTTAGATCTTTCCTGCTTTCTCTTGTGGGCATTTAGTGCTATAAATTCCCTCTACACACTGCTTTAAATGTGTCCCAGAGATTCTGGTATGTTGTATCTTTGTTCTCATTGGTTTCAAAGAACATCTTTATTTCTGCCTTCATTTCCTTATGTACCCAGTAGTCATTCAGGAGCAGGTTGTTCAGTTTCCATGTAGTTGAGCGGTTTTGATTGAGTTTCTTAGTCCTGAGTTCTAGTTTGATTGCATTGTGGTCTGATAGACAGTTTGTTATAATTTCTGTTCTTGTACATTTGCTGAGGAGTGCTTTACTTCCAATTATGTGGTCAATTTTGGAATAAGTGTGATGTGGTGCTGAGAAGAATGTATATTCTGTTGATTTGGGGGGGAGAGTTCTATAGATGTCTATTAGGTCCGCTTGGTGCAGAGATGAGTTCATTCCTGGATATCCTTGTTAACTTTCTGTCTCGTTGATCTGTCTAATGTTGACAGTGGAGTGTTGAAGTCTCCATTATTATTGTATGGGAGTCTAAGTCTCTTTGTAAGTTGTCTAAGGACTTGCTTTATGAATCTGGGTATTCCTGTATTGGGTGCATATAATTTAGGATAGTTAGCTCTTCCTGTTGAATTGATCCCTTTACCATTATGTAAGGCCTTCTTTGTCTCTTTTGATCTTTGATGGTTTAAAGTCTGTTTTATCAGAGACTAGGATTGCAACCCCTGCTTTTTTTGTTCTCATTTGCTGGTAGATCTTCCTCCATCCCTTTATTTTGAGCGTATGTATGTCTCTGCATGTGAGATGGGTCTCCTGAATACAGTAGACTGATGGGTCCTGACTCTTTATCCAGCTTGCCATTCTGTGTCTTTTAATTGGACCATTTAATCCATTTACATTTAAGATTCATGTTGTTATGTGTAAACTTGATCCTGCCATTATGATATTAACTGGTTATTTTGCTCGTTAGTTGATGCAGTTCCTTCCTAGCCTCGATGGTCTTTACATTTTGGCATGTTTTTGCAATGGCTGGTACTGGTTGTTTCTTTCCATGTTTAGGGCTTCCTTCAGGGTCTCTTGTAAGGCCGGCCTGGTGGTGACAAAATCTCTAAGCATTTGCTTATCTGTAAAGGATTTTATTTCTCCTTCACTTATGAAACTTAGTTTGGCTGGATGTGAATTCTGGGTTGAAAATTCTTTTTTTAAGAACGTTGAATATTGGCCCCCACTCTCTTCTGGCTTGTAGAGTTTCTGCGGAGAGATCTGCTGGTAGTTGATGGGCTTCCCTTTGTGGGTAGCTCGACCTTTCTCTCTGGCTGCCCTTAAGATTCTTTCCTTCATTTCAACTTTGGTGAATCTGGCAATTATGTGTCTTGGAGTTGCTCTTCTGGAGGAGTATCTTTGTGGCGTTCTCTGTATTTCCTGAATGAATGTTTGGCCCTGCCCTACTAGGTTGGGGAAATTCTCCTGGATGATATCCTGAAGAGTGTTTTCCAACTTGGTTCCATTTTCCCCCTCACTTTCAGGCACCCCTATCAGACGTAGATTTGGTCATTTTACATAATCCCATACTTCTTGCAGGCTTTGTTCATTTCTTTTTCTTCTTTTTTCTTTTGGTTTCTCTTCTCGCTTCATTTTCATTCTTGATCCTCAATCGCTGATACTCTTTCTTCCAGTTGATCGAGTTGGTTACTGAAGCTTGTGCATTTGTCACGTATTCTCGTGTCATGGTTTTCATCTCTGTCATTTCGCTTATGACCTTCTCTGCATTAATTAGTCTAGCTGTCAATTCTTCCACTCTTTTTTCAAGATTTTAGTTTCTTTGCGCTGGGTACGTAATTCCTCCTTTAGCTCTGAGAATTTGATGGACTGAAGCCTTCTTCTCTCATCTCATCAAAGTCATTCTCTGACCAGCTTGATCCGTTGCTGGTGATGGGCTGCGCTCATTGCAGGGGGAGATGCACTCTGATTTTTTGAATTTCCAGCTTTTCTGCCCTGCTATTCCCCCATCTTGTGGTTTATCTGTCTCTGGTCTTTGATGATGGTGACGTACTGAGGGGGTTTGGTGTAGGTGTCCTTCCTGTTTGATAGTTTCCTTCTAACAGTCAGGATCCTCAGCTGTACGTCTGTTGGAGATTGCTTGCGGTCCACTCCAGACCCTGTTTGCCTGGGTTTCAGCAGCAGAGGTTTCAGAAGATAGAATATTGCTGAATAGCGAGTGTACCTGTCTGATTCTTCCTTTGGAAGCTTCCTCTCAGGGGTGTACTCCACCCTGTGAGGTGTGGGGTGTCAGACTGCCCCTAGTGGGGGATGTCTCCCAGTTAGGCTACTCAGGGGTCAGGGACCCACTTGAGCAGACAGTCTGTCCTTTCTCAGATCTCAACCTCCGTGTTGGGAGATCCACTGCTCTCTTCAAAGCTGTCAGACAGAGTCGTTTGCGTCTGCAAAGGTTTCTGCTGCTTTTGTTGTTGTTGCTGTTAACTGTGCCCTGTCCACAGAGTGGAGTCTACAGAGACAGGCAGGTTTCCTTGAGCTGCTGTGAGCTCCACCCAGTTAGAGCTTCCCAGCGGCTCTATTTACCTACTTAAGCCTCAGCAATGGCAGGCACCCCTCCCCCAGCCTCGCTGCTGCCTTTCGGTTAGATCGCAGACTGCTGTGTTAGCAATGAGGGAGGCTCTGTGGGCATGGGAACCCTCCGGCCAGGTGTGGGATATATTCTCCTGGTGTGCGTTTGCTAAAGCGCAGTATTGGGGTGGGAGTTACCCAATTTTCCAGGTGTTGTGTGTCTCAGTTCCCCTGGCTAGGAAAAGGGATTCCCTTCCCCCTTGTGCTTCCCAGTGTGTGGCGATGCCTTGCCCTGCTTCAGCTCTCACTGGTCGGGCTGCAGCAACTGACCGTCACCGATTGTCTGGCACTCCCTAATGAGATGACCCCAGTACCTCAGTTAAAAATGCAGAAATCACCGGTCTTCTGTGTTGCTCGCGCTGGGAGTTGGAGACTGGAGCTGTTCCTATTCGGCCATCTTCAAAATATAGTTTAATTTTACTTTCCATTATTTTAGAGACAGGTATAGCCATGGTTTGACTTACTGGCAAGTGGATGGGTGATCAGAAAAAAAGAGGTCAATGAAAGCTTCCTGGTTTTTGCCTTTCACCACTTTGCTTGTTGTTATCTCAAATGGCAAGCCAGAGAGGACCATACAGCTTTTCTAGAGGTAAAACTCACTATTTTTGACCAAGTCATTGGTCCCCATGAAATATCCATCCCTTTCTCTCACCCATCAGAGCTGGGCCTTTCTCCCAGCAGCATTGTTTTTAAAACTGTCTTCCTCTGTAATTGCCCATCTCACTAAGCATGCTTGCCCAAGGGCTCAAAGGTCAGGTGAGATTGCTTCTGCTGGGTTTGTAGAGGATGTTCAGTATGGAAGTATAAATAATTTTTATGTATTAAAATCTTTCCTCTGGACTTACAGAGAAAAAAACTTTAATATGCATAACACAGGAAATCATGAAAATGTTAATATCTTTCCATAATCCTACCAAATATAAAACCCAAATCCAAGCAAACTGATTCAATGTTTTGCTGAAAAAAAAATAGTTATGAAAACAATTTGTAGGACCAGAGAGATAAGTGTCTGGTCCCCTTCCTGGAATTATTCACCTTCATTTCTAGTGCCCCCTCCTAGGGTCCCACTGCTCTCCCCTTTGATTTTCTTTCAGTTGGGCCCTATCCCAATCGTGATTTTTTATGCAACTTGACGATCCTTTCCTCCCTCTCCTCCAGTCTCCACCCCATCCCCGAAGTTATTCCTAAAGGTACCACTGTCCCACCTCCACCCCAACCTTCTGTCCTACCCTCAGATGCCTTGTCTAACAGACACAAAGGCAGGAAACTCCTTGGGTTCCTACACAGTGTCTGCTCTCCTTTTCCCTTCTGTTCCAGAGGAAGAAGTGGCCTTTCCAAACCCATCCACCCAGTAAATTAACTTCTTTGTATTGTTTTCTATTTCTGTGAACACTGCATTATTTTACTTTCACAAAACACAAGAATATAAGGAAGTAAAGGCCCTCTATCTCATGCTCCCTACTCTACCTCACTCTACCCTATGCCCTAACGTCCCACTGCCTACCATCATTTGACCCCTGAGCCTACCCTTCCTAGGTAACTCATAACGATTTTGCCCTCTAGTGGACATCTGGCAATATCTGGAGAGATTTTTCGTTGTCACAATTTGGGTGGGGTGGGAAGATGGGCACTACTGACATCCAGTTAGTTGAGGCTAGGGATTTTGCTAAACAACCTACAATGCACAGGATGGCCCCCAGAAATAAAAAAGCATATGGCCCCAAATGTCAAGAGTGCCAATGTTGAGAAACCCTGCCCTAGAAGGATATAAACAAGCCCAAGAACATTTTTGACAAGTACAAACTCTTTAATAACTAGTTAGGGAACTGGCCCCAAATCCTGAATGACTGTCATAGATTCAACAGGAAACAACCTAATGTCACATCTCGCTGCTACAGAGATGTCCCAGGGCCATGACAGCTTCTTAGTCACTAGGTCCACACGCCCCAGGTGATGTCCAAGTCTCCTCCATTTGTGTCTCAGTCTAGTTCAGGTCTAACTCCTCTCCATCCTTCCCTGTGAGCTAAAACGTACATGTACCCCCGATCAACACAGCTTACAGTCATCAAAGGGATAGAAGGAGACCAACCTGCCACTCACCTTTTGAACCCACCCACTCTTATCCTCCCCCACCTTACCCTTCCCTCTGAAAGTTGATTTCCCACTGGGATATGTTTCTGTTATGTTTTACATTTCTAAATTCACTAAGAGCTTTGTAGCTAGAGTCCCTCCTACATTTATCGTGGTGGTGGATTGGAAGATAAATTCCCTCAGGATGATGGCACCATGCTTTCGCCCATGGTCTAAACCAGGAAACCCTCTGAGCGCTATCAGTTGCTGACTCACCTCCTTGGCAGTGGCAGGAGTTCTCTGTTCAAATCTGACTGTCCCTGGTTCTGCTCACGGGGGATTGAGGAGGATTCTCCTGTCATGAGGGTTGTAGAGTCATAGCAGTCCTCACCTGGAGCTGGTGCTGGCATCCTCTGTATGTAGCCCTGAAGTATTCCCTCAGGAGTAGCAAAGCACTGTCATGTCGATTTGAGTCAACCATAAACTTCAGGTTAACTCCAGGCCTGTTTTGATTGTTTATCATGATATAACTCACTCAGAACATGAATGAACTTTCTCTCCAGTTCATTCCCAGAGACTCCTGGAATGCAGGAATCTCCACTACTCAGCATACCCTGATGCAACTCCCCAGCTGGTTTGAACATATTATTTGATGGTCTCTTATTTGCAACTGCTCTCCTGGTGCCAATTTCTGACATAAAAATAATCTGATGGGGAGGCGCCAAGATGACCAAATAGGAACAGCTCTGGTCTATAGCTTCCAGAGAGAACAATGAAGAAGGCAGGTGATTTCTGCATTTCTAACTGAGATACCCAGTTCATCTCAGTGGGACTGTTAGGCAGTGGGTCCAACCCATGGACAGCGAGCAGAAGCAGGGTGAGGCGTCACTTCACCCAGGAAGTGCAAGAGGCCAGGGATCTCACTCCTCAAGCCAAGGGAAGCTGTGAGGGACAGTGCTACCCAGCTGGGTTACTCTGCTTTTCCACGGTTTTTTTTAATCTGCAGATCAGGAGATTCCCTTGTGTGCCTACACACCACCAGGGTCCTGGGTTTCGAGCACAAATCTGGGCAGCTGTTTGGGCAGACACTGAGCTAGCTGCAGGAGTATTTTTTCAAACCCCAGTGACACCAGGAACCCAAGCAAGACAGAACCGCTCACTCCCCTGGAAAGGGGGCTGAAGCCAGGAGCCAAGTGGTCTCGCTCAGCAGGTCCCACTCCCATGGAGCCCAGCAAGCTAAGAATCACTGGCTTGAAATTCTCACTGCCAGCACAGCAGTCTGAAGTCAACCTGGGACAGTCAAGTTTGGTTGGGGGAGGGGTGTCCACCATTACTGAGGCTTTAGTAGGCAGTTTTCCCCTGACAGTGCTAAGGAGGCTGGGATGTATGGACTGGGCTAATTCACCACAGTGTGGCAAAGCGGCTGTGGAGAGGTTGCTCCTCTAGATCCTCCTCACGGGCAGGGCAATCTCTGAAGGAAAAGTAAAAGCCCCTGTCAGGGGCTTACAGATAAAACCCCCATCTCCCTGGGACAGAGCACCTGGAAGAAAGGGTGGCTGTGAGTGCAGCTTCAGCAGACTTAATCATTCCTGCCTGCTGGATCTGAAGAGAGCAAATGATCCTGACAAGAGGGACTCTCCCAGCACAGCACACTAGCTCTGCTAAGGAACAGACTGCCTCTTCAAGTGGGTCCTGGACCCCCATGCCTTCTGACTGGGAGAAACCTCCTAACAAGGGTTGACAGGTCATACAGGAGAGCTCCAGCTGGCATCAGGCTGGTACCCTTCGGGGATGAAGCCTCCAGAGGAAGGAGCAGGCAGCAATTTTTGCTGTTCTGCAGCCTCCACTGGTGATATCCAGGTGAAAAGGGTCTGGAGTGGACTGCCAGCAAACTGCAGCAGACCTACAGAAGAGGGACCTGACTGTTAGAAGAAAAACAAACGAACAGAAACCAACAACATCAACATCAGCATCAAGGAGCCCCACACAAACACCCCATCCAAAGGTTATCAACCCCCAAAATTAAACATGGATAAATCCATGGAGATGAGGAAAAATCAGCGCAAAAACGCTGAAAATTCCAAAAGCCAGAATGCCTCTTCTCCAAGTGATTGTCACTCCTCTCCAGCAAGGGCACAAAACTGGATGGACAATGAGATTGACAAATTGACAGAAGTAGGCTTCACAAGGTGGGTAATAACAAACTCCGCTGAGCAAAAGGAGCATGTTCTAACCCAATGCAAATAAGCTAAGAACCTGATAAATGTTACAGAAACTGCTAACTAGAATAACCAGTTTAGAGAGGAACATAAATGACCTGATGGAGCTGAAAAACACAGCACAATAACTTTGTGAAGCATACACAAGTATCAATAGCCAAATTGATCAAGCAGAAGAAAGGATATGAGAGATTGAAGATCAACTTACTGAAATAAGGCATGGAGACAAGATTAGAGAAAAAAGAATGAAAAGGAATAAGCAAAGCCTCCAACAAATATGGGACTATGTGAAAAGACTAAACCCACGATTGAGATTGATTGATGTACCTGAAAGTGACGGGGAGAATGGAACCAAGTTGGAAAATACACTTCAGGACATTATCCAGGAGAACCTCCCCAACCTAGCAAGACAGGCCAACATTCAAATTCAGGAAATATAGAGAACACCACTAAGATGCTCTTCGAGAAGAGCAACCACAAGACACATAATTTTCAGATTCTCCAAGGATGAAATGGAAAAAAATGGTAAGGGCAGCCAGAGAGAAAGGTCAGGTTACCTACAAAGGAAAGCCCATCAGACTAACAGCAGATCTCTTTGCAGAAACCCTACAAGCCAGAAGAGAGTGAGGGCCAATATTCAACACTCTTAAAGAAAATAATTTTCAACCTAAAATTTCATATCCAGCCAAGCTAGATTCATAAGTGAAGGAGAAATAAAATCCTTTACAGACAAGCAAGTGCTGAGGGATTTTGTCAACACCAGGCCCTGCCTTGCAAGAGATCCTGAAGGAAGTACTAAATATGGAAAAGAAAAACTGGTATCAGCCACTGCAAAAACACACCAAAATATAAAGACCAATGACACTATGAAGAAACTGCACAACTGATGTGCAAAATAACCAGACAACATCATCATGACAGGATCAAATTCATACATAACAGTACTAAACTTAAATGTAAATGGGCTAAATGCCCCAATTAAAAGACATAGACTGGCAAACTAGATGGAGTCAAGACCCATCAGTATGCTGTATTCAGGAGACCCATCTCATGTGCAAAGACACACATAGGCTCAAAATAAAGGGATGGAGGAATATTTACCAAGCAAATGGAAAACAAAAAGAAGCAAGGGTTGCCATCCTAGTCTCTGATAAAACAGAGTTTAAACTAATAAAGATAAAAGAAAGACAAAGAAGGGCATTACATAATGGTAAAGGGATCAATGCAACAAGAAGAGGTAACTATCCTAAATATATATGCACCCAATACAGGAGCACACAGATTCATGAAATAAGTTCTTAAAGACCTACAAAGAGACTTAGACTTCCACACAGTAATAGTGGGAGACATTAACACCCCACTGTCAGTATTAGACAGATCAGTAAGACAGAAAATTAACAAAGACATTCAGAAATTGAACTCAGCTCTGAACCAAGTGGACCTAAGAGACATCTACAGAACTGTCCACCCCAAATCAACAGAATATACATTCTTCTCAGTGCCACATAGCACCTATTTTAAAGCTGACTACATAATTAGTAGTACAACACTCCTTAGCAAATGCAAAAGAATGGAAATCATAACAGTCTCTTGGACCACAGTGCAATCAAATTAGAACTCAGGGTTAAGAAACTCACTCAAAACCGCACAACTACATGGAAATTGAACAAACTGCTCCTGAATGACTACTGGGTAAATAACAAAATTAAGGCAGAAATGAAGAAGTTCTTTGAAACCAATGAGAACAAAGATACAATGTACCAGAATCTCTGGGACACAGCTGAAGCATTGTTAAGAGGGAAACTTGTAGCACTAAATGCTCACAACAGAAAGCTGGAAAGATCTCAGACTGACACACTAACATCACAATTAAAAGAACTAGAGAAGCAAGAGCAAACAAATTCAAAAGCTAGCAGAAGACAAGAAATAACTAAGATCAGAGCAGAACTGAAGGAGATAGAGACACGAAAAACCCTTCAAAAAATCAATGAATCCAGGAGCTGGTTGTTTGAAAAGATTAACAAAAGAGATGGACCACTAGCTGGACTAATAAAGAAGAAAAGAGAAGAATCAAGAAGACACAATAAAAAATGATAAAGGGGATATTACCACTGAAACCACAGAAATGCAAACTACCATCAGAGAATACTATAAACACCTCTATGCAAATAAACTAGAAAATCTAGAAGAAATGGATAAATTCCTGGACACTTACAGTCTCCCAAGACTAAACCAGGAAGAAGTCGAATCCCTAAATAGACCAGTAACAAGTTCTGTAATTGAGGCAGTAATTAATAGTCTACTAACCAAAAAAAAGCCTAGGACCAGACGGATTCACACCTAATTCTACCAGAGGTACAAAGAGGAGCTGGTACCATTTCTTCTGCAACTATTCCAATCAATAGAAAAAGAGGGAATCCCCCTAACTCATTTTGTGAGGCCAGCATCATCCTGATACCAAAACCTGGCAGAGACACAACAAAAAGAGAAAATTTCAGGCCAATATCCCTGAAGAACATCAATGTGAAAATCCTCAACAAAATACTGGCAAACCAAATCCAGCAGCACATCAAAAAGCTTATGCACCACGATCAAGTCGGCTTTATCCCTGGGATGCAAGCCTGGTTCAACATATGCAAATCAATAAATATAATCCATCACATGAACAGAACTAATGACAAAAACCACATAATTATCTTAATATATGCAGAAAAGGCCTTCAATAAAATTCAACACCCCTTCATGATAAAAACTCTCAATAAACTAAGTGGTGATGGAACATATCTCAAAATAATAAGAGCTATTTATGACAAACCCAGAACCAATATCATACTGAATGGGCAAAAGCTAGAAGCATTCCCTTTGAAAACTCGCATAAGACAAGGATGCCCTTTCAGCACCCTATTCAACATAGTGTTGAAAGTTGTGACCAGGACAATCAGGCAAGAGAAAGAAATAAAGGGCATTCTAATAGAAAGAGAGGAAGTCAAATTGTCTCTGCAGACGACATGATTGTACATTTAGAAAACCTCATCGTCTCAGCCCAAAAACTCCTTAAGCTGATAAGCAACTTTGGCAAAGTCTGAGGATACAAAAGCAACATGGAAAAATCACAAGCATTCCTATATACCAACAATAGTCAAGCAGAGAGCCAAATCATGAGTGAAATCCCATCCACAATTACTACAAAGAGAATAAAATACCTAGGAATACAACGTACAAGGGGCATCTTCAAGGAGATCTACAAACCACTGCTCAAGAAAATAAGAGAGTACACAAATGGAAAAACATTCCATGCTCATGGATAGGAAGAATCAATATCATGAAAGTGGCCATACTGCCCAAAGTAATTTATAGATTCAGTGCTATTCCCATCAAGCTACCAGTTACTTTCTTCACTGAATTAGAAAAAAAAAACTACTTTAAATTTCGTATGGAACCAAAAAAAGAGGGTGTATAGCCAAGACAATCCTAAGCAAAAAGAACAAAACTGGAGGCATCACACTACCTGACTTCAAACTATGCTACAAGGCTACAGTAACAAAAACAGCATGGTACTGGTACCAAAACAGATATATAGACCAGTGGAATGAAACAGAGACCTTAGAAATAACAGCACACATCTACAACCATCTGATCTTTGACAAACCTCACAAAAACAAGCAATGGAGAAAGAATTTCTATTTAATAAATGGTGCTGGGAAAACTGGATAGCCATATGCACAAAGCTGAAACTAGTTCCCTTCCTTACACCTTATACAAAAATTAACTCAAGATAGATTGAAGACTTAAATGTAAAACCTAAAACCATAAAAATCCCTAGAAGAAAACCTAGGCAATACTATTCAGGACATAGGCATGGGCAAAGACTTCATGACTATAAACACCAAAAGCAATTGCAACAAAAGCCAAAACTGACAAATGGGATCTAATCAAACTAAAGAGCTTCTGTACAGCGAAGAAAGTATCATCTGAGAGAACAGGCAACCTACAGAATAGGAGAATATTTTTGCAAGCTACCCATCTGACAAAGGTCTAATATAGAATCTATAAGGAACTTAAACAAATTTACATGAAAAAACCCCCATCAGTAAGTGAGCGAAGGATATGAACAGACACTTCTCAAGAGAAGACATTTATGCAACCAACAAACATATGAAAAAAAAACTCATCATCACTGGTCATTAGAGAAATGCAAATCAAAACCACAATGAAATACCATCTCATGCCAGTTAGAATGGATATTACTAAAAAGTCAGGAAACAACAGATGCTGGAGAGGACGTGGAGAAATAGGAACGTTTTTACTCTGTTGGTGGGAGTGTAAATTAGTTCAACCATTGTGGAAGACAGTGTGGCAATTCCTCAAGGATCTAGAACCAGAAATACCATTTGACCTAGCAGTCCCATTACTGCATGTATACCCAAAGGATTATAAATCATTCTACTATAAAGACACATGCACACATATGTTTACTGCAGCACTATTTACAATAGCAAAGACTTGGAACCAACCCAAATGCCCATCAATGATACACTGGATAAAGAAAATGTGGCACATATACACCATGGAATACTATGCAGCCATAAAAAGAATGAGTTTATATTCTTTGCAGGGACATAGATGAAGCTGGAAGCCATCATTCTCAGCAAACTAACAAAGGAACAGAAAACCAAACACCGCATATTCTCACTCATAAGTGTGAACTGAACAATGAAAACACATGGAACAGGGAGGAGGACATCACACACTCGGGACTGTCAGGGGATGGGGTGTGAGGAGAGGGAGAACTTTAGGACAAATACCTAACAAATGCAGAGCTTAAAACCTAGATGACGGGTTGATAAGTGCAGCAAACCACCATGGCACATGTATACCTATGTAACAAACCTGCACGTTCTGCACATGTATCCCAGAACTTAAAGTTAAAAAAAACTCTGTTTGTCCACCCACTCAAGTTAACTAAAGAAAAGAGGATCTGTATAAAGGGGATTTTCATGTAGCACAACTGTAGGAAGTGAAAAGTGGTTGTGCTGCTGCTCTCTCCATCTCTCTGGAGTCACAGGATGATTCCTGTCTGCTCCCTGGAACCACGTACCAGTGACTCCCAAAGACACTTGCCTCTGGAAAGCACCCAGTTCTATTCCCCCACAGCCAGGGCCAGGCCTCTCCAGTGGCCTCAGCATCCATGGCTCTGGTCCTGGCCCCAACTCCAAGTGACCCACTGCTTCATTGCCCAACATCATGGAATCAGCCTCTCTGTTCGATTCAGAGTGTCTAGCATGAAAATCCATTTGGTTCTGGATGGGTCAAATATCCACTCCTGCTCCAATCATCTAAGGCCTAGATGCGAGTAGAGGGTAGGGTGTTATATACATGGTTGCCTCTTTTACCAGACACTAGGGCAGGGAGAGAGAGAGAGAGAGACAGACAGACAGACACATACACACAAATAAAAGCTGCAGCACTAGGGTATTGAGTGCTAATGCTCTGGAATACAAAGGAGGTCACCAAAACATGTCATTCTCTCTGTGTCTCTCTCCCCCCACCCCAATCTATACCTCCCCTGGCCACCACTCCACTTCTACACCTCTTTCACAACCCCTACTTTACTCCCCCTCCTCCAGTCAACACCCCTATCACTGAAGTTGTTCCTAAAGGTACCACTGTCTCACCTCCTTCCCCCACTCTTCCCAGCCTTCTTCCCCTACCACCCCAGCCCTTGCCACCTCAAGCCTTCCCTCTGAAAATTAATTCACCATTGAGATATGCATGCTTCGGTTCTATTTTGCATTTCTGCACTCAATGAGGTTTTTGCAGCCAGATTCCTCTCCCACAGTCGAAGCAAGTATCCCTCCATGAAAAATTCACAGCGTTACACCAAGGGCAGTCCCAGTCCCCTGGCCTGCGATATACTGGAGGTCTTCTTTGCTGATGAGGTTCGGAGTATCTCCTGTCTCTTGGGGGCTCTTGAGGGTCTACTCTTTGGGGCCCCCCATCAGACCACAGGCTAGTATCAAAGGCCCCCCAGTCCAAAGGCAGCTGAGTCGGAACTGGTACTGTGACTGTTGCTTGTGGAAGGGATATAGTGGGTATGCCTGAGAAGGAGGGAAAAGGGCTTGAGTATGAGTATGTGAATGAGGCAGGGAGCTGGACAGGAAGAGGTTCTGGTGAGGCTCTGGACCAGGGGTTCATGGTTCCAGAGAAATAAGGCGTGGTTGTTTCTACCGACCTGAGATCTTCCTCCTTCTGCCCCCAATAGGTGTAATTTTCCTGATCAGCATCTCCGAGGAGCTGCAGGAGGATTCTCTCCAGCTCCTCCGTGGGCTCCATGGAGGCAGCCCCGGCCTCCACGTGGGGGGACTCTGCCTCCATGGGGGCAGCCCCAGCCTCCACGGGGGGAGCCTCGGCCCCCACGGGAGCAGCCATAGCCTCCACGGGGGGAGACCCAGCCTCCACTGGGGAAGCCATGGCCTCCACAGGGGCAGCCACAGCCTCCACATCCCTCTGCTCTTCTTCTGCTCCTTTTCCTCCAGCAGCACCAGCAGCAGCCACCACTGCTTCTTCTTCTCCTCACCTGCTCCTTCTGTGCAAACCCCTCCGGCAGTGGCCAGGCCTGGCCCCCCTGCCCCCTGCTCCCACTCATGGGGAGACGCCAGCTCCTGGAGAGAAGTGGGCAGGGCTGAGGTCTGTTCTGGGGGCAAGGCAGGAGCACTGAGCAGGGTAGGACGGAGCTACCAGGTGGGAAGGGCGGGGCAGGGCGAAGCCATGGAGCAGGGTGGAGAGGGGTGGGAATGGGGTGGGGCAGTGGTGCTGGGCAGGGACCAGTTGAGGCATCTTACTGCATGGAGGAGGTGCTTCCAACTCACCCTGTCTCGCTCTTTCTGCACCTCCACGAAGCTGGTCTGGGACATTCTTAGCCGGGAGGCCGCCTCCTTGCGTTCCGTCTCCTGCTGTGCCTTGAGCTCCTTCAGGTCTGACGCCAAGGCCTGTGCAGCTGATTTGTGCAGTTTGGCGAAGCCGTGCAGCCACCACACCCTGTGCCTCTGTAGCTGTGCCTGCCTGCGGGCAAAGCGCACGCCCAGGCCAGGCTGCCCCAGGTGCAGGCCTCTTTGACCTCACTGGGCACCTCGCTGTCCTCCAGGATGGCCCTCAACTTGTCTTCCACCTCCTCCCAGGATAAGGATATATTCTCAAGATAGAACTCGGGGCCTTTCGTGTGCCTGGCCATTTTCTCGTTGATGAAGGCCACCACGTTGCTGTGCCGGAACCCACTACTGGGGTCCTCAGGTCTCAAGGCCATGATTGCCTAGGGGTTTAACGGTTTCACTAGCCCTGTGTGGATGGAGCAGCCAATAGGTTCCTTTCCTCCCCCTTCGCCCCTCCCCTCATCGTCTTCTCCCACCCTCTTGCCCCCGCCCTCCCGGCTCTGACAAGACCATCCTAATGACCGTCTGACAGGCTTGTCCTACTCTAGGACTACTCCCACCAGGCCTCACCTCTTCAGCCAGGGCCAGAGGAAGTACAGGCCAACCCCGCTGTCTTAACACGCCTGAAGAGAGAGGAGGATCTCTCTCCCTCCTAAGGCTCCGGGGAAAGGAAGACTCAAAGCCAACGTTGGCTTTTACTCTGGGACTGTTCCAATTTTCGGAGACACCAGGGGTGGAAGGGAGTGAGTGAGGAAGGCCCCTGCCACTCCATTGGGATATAAGGGAACCTGCCACATGGTTGGGAGCCCTTAAAGGTCTGAAGAAACAGGAGTGGTCAGAAAAGACTTAGAACCAAGAAAAGTAAGCCCTTATAATCAAGGCAAAAATATCCCACTTCTCCCTCCCTCTTGACAATGGTTTGTCCCACGCCAACGGCTAGCAGGGACCCTCCTCGAGGTTGAAGGGGAATAATAGGTGTGTTCTAGAACATGAAAAAGCTCCCAACCCATGAAAATTCTGTAGCTCCTTTTCCAGACTCCTACATCCTAGTAAACAGGTTAGTGACCTTTTTCTGAAACGGGCAAGATAGCAGGAATTTGAGGCTTTGTGGGCAAAAGATTATCCCAACTACTTGTAGCACAAAAGCAGCCATAAATAATACCTGAAGAAATGACCATGGCCATGTTCTAATAAAAGTTCATATTTAAAACCAGGCAGTTGGCATGATTTGCCCTGTAGGTGTCAAACTCCCAATCTAGATTCACATTTCATACATGTCCTACAGATACACACAATCAAAATGTTCATGATATAACTCCCCCTTTTCCCTGTTAAAAGCAAAACGTTAGACAAAGTTAACAGTTTGTTTAAACACACACACACACACACACACAAACAAAACAAAACAAAACAAAAAAACGAGTCATGAATTTGTCAGTAATCAGAACCAGAAGAGTTTCAGAGAGCTATTCCCAGCAGCATGAGAAGTGAGTTTTTATAGGCTAAATTTGGACACAAAGGAGAAAAATCACCTGATTGGTTACAGCAAGGCATGTGCCTTATTTGGACATGGTCTCATCACTTGACTGCCTGTAATTAGCTGGAGCCTGGCTAGTTGTGTTTGGCTGAAATTAGGCTGTCTTTTATACAGTTTATGTTAAGTTTCAGTCTGTTTAAATGCTAAATTAGGTTGCAGTTTGTTAGATAGGAACTCAAAGTATGGAAACAGCTTCAAACTAATGGTCTCTTTCTTATTTTAATATATGCAGGAGATGATTCCCCTCCTAAATTCCTATGTAGCCCAATACAGAAACCTCAAAATCAAATTTTTAAGTCACCTACTCTTCATACCTACCCTTAAAAACAAGTCAAGTAAGAGACCAAATCTTGTTGCTGTGACCTCAGAAACTTCTAAGACATCCATGCCCACTTAGGGAATGTCCATGTCACTTCCCAAATAATCTTCCTGTCTTTAATTTCTTTATAATCCCTAATCACTTCCTAATCTTTCCTATGATCATGCTTCTCTTAAGCTTAAAAACATTTGATGGCTCCTTGTGACACACTCCTTGTCCTGACATTAGAATCTCACCCCAGGATACTATTCTAATTTAACTCTCTTGACTCTGTTATCCACCATCATTTATGTACCTAAGGGACTAAGCCATACAGGGATACGCTGATTTGGGGGTTTTAAGTTATTTTCCCTTCTGAAAAAATCAGAGCATTCATTTTTTATTATATGGGCATTATGTTCTATTCTATGAACTACATTTAAAAAGACAGTATTTCTTCTCTAAGGGTCTTTTGTCAGATAATTAGAGAGGAAAAAGACAATAAATCAGGCATTAAAATATTACCTAAGATGGTAGTTAAACCCCAGAGGCATAAAGTCCCACCATTTAAATGCTGTTTTTCGATGCTGTCTTGTGATTTCTTTCCCTCTCAGCTTGTATATATTTTTTTTTATCAGCAATCGGTGGAAAGGGTTCGTGTTTTGGCTTATTCTAGAGTGACTTCTATAGAAAGAGCATCCAGAAGATAATGTAGCAAAGAGAATGGTGAGGAAAGGGGGAGAGACTGGAGTCAGGAAGGCCCATTAGGGAGATGCTAAAGCAATTCAAGAAGTAAACTAAAGCAGTGGAAATAGGGACGGAAAGAATAGTGTAGAGAGCCATATGGTAGATAGAATGTATAGGGATATCAGGGACAAGGATGAGGGAATGCTGAGGATAATGCCCAGGTATCTGGTATAGGGTTCTAAGTAGATAGCGCTGTTATTGACTTAGATGGAGAATGAAGAATACTTTTTTGGGATGAGTTCACCTTTAGACATATTGACATTAAAATACCAGTTGGGGCCGTGTGCAGTGCTCACGCCTGTAATCCCAGCACTTTGGGAGGCCAAGGTGGGTGGATCACCTGAGGTCAGGAGTTGGAGACCAGCCTAGCAAACATGACAAAATCCTGTCTCTACTAAAAATACAAAAATTAGCTGGGCATGATGGCACACGCCTGTAGTCCCAGCTACTGAGGCACAAGAACCGCTTGTACCTGGGAGGCGGAGGTTGCAGTGAGCCAAGATCATGCCACTGCACTCCAGCCTGGGCAACAAAGCGAGACTCAGTGTCAAAAAAAAAAAAAAAAAAAAAAAAAAAAACCTGTGGGCATGCTGGTGGAGATACTCAGTAGGCAGTTTGATATATGAGTCTAGAACTTAGGAGAGACATCAGAGCTGCAGATGTAGTATTGAGAGGTGAAAGCTGTATTTACAGCAGTGGTTGAAATAAGGGACAGAATATGGAACAGACGAGTAGAGAGCTGAGGACAGAACCCTGGCCTGACTTCATGGATCTCCTCCTTTCTACAGCTGTGTGCTACCATTGGTGATTTTATAGTAGTCCCCCTTACTCCTTTGTGTTCTTGTCTACTAACTTCAGAACATCTTTTACCTTATTTCTTTTATTCCCTCTATAATACTTTAAACATGAACTTCAGTTTGTGATTAGTTGTCTGTTTATGCTGCCATTCTTCCATTTCTACTTATAAACACTTAGGAAATTAAAAGTAAATTGTTTCTTTTAGCAGCCTGGAGGAGGGAGAAAGTGAAGACAGAGAAACCTGTTAGGAGGTTCCTTCAACAGTGCAGTCAAAACATGATTAGGGTTTTAACTGTGGCAGGACCTCGATGAGATGTCAGATGAGGAGAGATTTTTGACATACAGTTAGCATGACTTGTTAACTAATTGTATTAATATATGAGAAATAAATATGGATGTTGAAGTAGAAAATGATTTTGAGGCATTTGACTTGAGAAACTAGGTTTTGTGACAAGTGATGCTTCAAACCATAATAGATATGAGGAAAAACAGACTATAGAGAAGAGATAAATTCAGTTTTAGATTGACAAATGCCTTCGTGATAGTTATATTGAATTATAGTTGAATGGCTGTACTGGGCTGGAAGTTAGGTGAGAGGAAAAACTAGAGATATGTGTTATAAATTTGGGTGTTTTCAGTGCTCAGTTTTTGGCTTAAGACCTCATGCTTCAATAAAATTGCTGGAGATGAAGGTTGGAAGGAGAGAATAAGCAGGACAAAAACAAACAAACAAACAAACAAAAACAGAGGAAGGAATCTCGAGGTCTTGGAAAGGGTAGCAAATACCTTTAGGGATAGGATAAGGGAGAACAAGCAGTAGGAGTAGTCAGAGTAGACAATCAAAAAAGGGAGATATTTTAGACCTAAGGAGAGATTTGGAAGGTAAAAAGAGTGTTACTAGTTTCATATAATGCACAGAGGTTGCATAGGATGAGGGTGAACAAGAGGTCATTAGATTTAGCTAAGAAGATAGCCTTAGTGATTCAAGTGATGAGAGTCAATAGAAAGGTGAGGCAGGTGCCAGATGATAGGAGATCATAGAATGAAATTAGAGGAACAAGTAGAAATTTTGAATACTGACTAGTCTTTCAAGATCTCTGACACAGTAGAGAATTCTACCACCAGGAGTCAGAAAATAGATCGTGGAAGCATACGATATGACAGCTTATTTGGTGAGACAACTAAGTTATACAATTTTCAACACAAAGACAGGGAAAATAATCTGGTATTTACTGTATAAAGAAAGAGGTAATCATATGTAAAGAAGACTCTGTGTTTTGAAGAGTTTGCATTGTGACCCAGGAAATGAGGCCAAACCTTTGTGAATTCTATGATAATAACTATGAAATAGCATATTGACAGATGCAAAAATATCAGTGTAATCTGATATTTATAGTTAAAGAGTGAATAAGTGAGAAATAGTTATTAAAGTCAGTGAAATTGGTTAGGGAAGGATTTCTGGAGGAGAGTTATGTTCTTGTTCTTAGTAGAAACATTGGAGTTCTCCAAAGATTTATGAAGACCTTTCTGGTTGTAGTATGATGTGTCTCAGATTACCGTTCTTAAAATTGTCTTCATCTAAACAGAAAGCAGGAATCACTCATACTATGATGCGGAAAATGGTGGTGTCAGGGAACCTTTCAAATTACCTTCATTATTACCTTACCTTTATCCACATCCTCAATCATTGGCAGTCAGATTTTGAACAAGCTGCCTGTACCCTTAGGTGGCATATTACAATTGCCTTTCCCTTAGGAATGGTAACATGAGCTCACCACTAGAATAATCTACAAATCCTAGTTATATATAAATGGATTGTTACATATATATGTACTGTATACTTTTTTTCTTGAGTAGGTTTCTAACTTTAATGCACAGTTTCCAAATAAATTATAGTTTGCTTTGAATTCAAGGTGAAGAATATTTTGATGACAAAAATTTTATTTTGAGTGAGTAGTTTTTAAAATACACATAAAGTTTACTATAACCTTGTCCACGAGCTACTTTTTAAAAAAACAATAACAACAAGAAGAAAACAAAACATCTTTGATTCACTTTATGGGTTGGGTTGGGAATCGGTAGATAGTGTGATAATAGTGGTGATGATGTTAAAGGAAATTAATTTTTATTGAGCACTTAGTATATGCCAGGCACTGTGCTATGAGCTTTAAATGAATTATCTCATTGGTAGGAGAGAATTCTCCATGGGGTTCTTGCAATTTTTTTTTCTTTTTTTGAGACAGTCACCCAGACTGGAGTGCAATGGCACGATCTCAGCTCACTGCAACCTCCACGTCTCAAGTTCAAGCGATTCTCCCATCTCAGCCTACCAAGTAGCTGAGATTACAGGCACCCACCATCATACCCAGCTAATTTTTTAGAGACAGGATTTCACCATGTTGGCCAGCCTGGTCTTGAACTCCTGACCTCAGGTGATCTGCCTGCCTCAGCCCCCCAAAGTGTTGGGATTACAGGTGTGAACCACCATGCCTGGCCAAATAATAGCCTTAGAAGACAGAAATAGTGTCTATCACTAGAGCAAAAGGCAGGTTTGCTTATAGCCTTGGAAAATACAGTTAGTATCTGCCTCTGGAACAAAGGGCAGACATGCTTATGGCCCATTATAAGAAATTTGTGTTTCTTAAGCTTGAGGTTCTTTTGTAATACAACCCACTACTTCTACAAGTGTCACCTGATCCTCTTTGTATTATCCTATGGGAATTGAGTTTGCATAAGCAACACAAATACTGATACTTTGGCTACTGTCATTGTTGCAATTAACTGTTTATCATTTCTGATCTAGGATTCTTGTGTCTTCTACCAGTTTCCATGAAACTAGCAGGCTAAATTTTTAGTGCATAAGTAAGGTAAATTCTCAGACCCTTTACCATTATTTCTTTTCTTTTCTTTTTTCTTTTGTTTTTTTGAGACAGAGTTTCACTCCGTTGCTCAGGCTGGAGTGCAATGGCGTGATCTCAGCTCACTGCAACCTCCGCCTCCGGGTTCAAGTGATCCTCATGCCTCAGCCTCCCAAGTAGCTGGGATTACAAGAGCATACTACCATGCCAACTATTTTTTTGTTCTGTATTTTTAGTAGAGACAGAGTTTTGTTATGTTGGCCAGGCTGGTCTCGAACTCCTGTCCACAAGTGATCCACCCGCTTGGCCTCCCAAAGTGCTGGGAATACAGGTGTGAGCCACTGGGCCTGGCCCCCTTTACCATTCTTAACACTTGCATAATAAAACAATCCTCTAAAGATAGCTGCTTTTGTTATTCTCATTCCACATATACCAAAAACTGAGATTTAGTCACCCATGCAAAGATTCATAGGTAAGACATTATAGAGCTGGGATTTGAACCCAAGTCTAACTCTAAAAGCTGCATTATCAAGCAGTAAGCTACTCAAGTCCTTGGATTGACCTTTTATCTGACTGCATCATGAACTATAAGAAAGTTATGCTTAAATAATTCTGGGTTGCAGATTATGAGTGTCATGTCAAAGGCTGAATGTTCATGTCAGCAGGAGATAAGAACAGTTAAAAAATTATGATATGTTTATGCCCCCACAAATCCTTGTTTGTTTAATTTCCAGGTTTATACCTTATGGAAAAATGTACATAAACTTAAAACCTATTATATTGACATTTTTACAGGCTAGAGATATCATCTATGAGTGACGGCATTCTTTGTTTTGTTTTGTTTTCTAAACCAACAAAAATCCCTGAGCTCTTTACAACTCTACAAGCCTAGAAGTAAGATGATTTACTTAAGACTAAAAGTGACAAAAGTGAATTCATTCAATAGATCCTGTTTCCCCAAACTTCTTATTAGCATAGATATTTTTATCTTTATATTAGGTTTACATCTGCTTTTCAATGTATATAAACAGCATGGCACATAGAAGGTGCCCATTAATGTCATTTGAATGATTCTAAAGGGTTCTGGGTCTTCAAAGAATGGTAATATTAATACACAGTTCAGGGCTTTGACCATCTTTGCTCTTTTAATGCATTAACATTGCAAGTTTGCAGTTTTGTGTAATTATTTCTGCAGTCATCTGAAAGTCCCCTTTCCAATCAAGCTTAAAAGATTTTTCAATAAAACTTTCTTATTTTTCTTTTTTTAATATTTTCAATTTAAACTTTTTTAAATAAGGTAAAATATACATATGTAATTTACCATCCTTACCATTTTAGATGTACAGTTCAGCTGTAATAATACTTATGCTTTCCTCCCTTAATCCTCCTTTACTAGAAACCTTATTTTTCTTTTTATTTTTTATTTTTATTTTTTATTTTTTTTTAACAGTTAACAACTTTGGTTCTTTTTTTATTATTATTTTTTATTTTTTATTTTTATTTTTATTTTTTATATACTTTAAGTTCTAGGGTACATGTGCATGACGTTTATATCATGTATAACTCCCGAATGCAATCCCTCCCTCCTCCCCCCTCCCCATGATAGGCCCCAGTGTGTGATGTTCCCCTTCCCTCCAAGTGATCTCATTGTTCAGTTCCCACCTATGAGTGAGAACATGCGGTGTTTGGTTTTCTCTTCTTGATAGTTTGCTAAGAATGATGGTTTCCAGCTGCATCCATGTCCCTACAAAGGACGCAAACTCATCCTTTTTGATGGCTGCATAGTATTCCATGGTGTATATGTGCCACATTTTCTTAATCCAGTCTGTCACAGATGGACATTTGGGTTGATTCCAAGTCTTTGCTATTGTGAATAGTGCCGCAATAAACATACGTGTGCATGTGTCTTTGTAGTAGAGTAATTTATAATCCTTGGGTATATACCCAGTAGTGGGATGGCTGGGTCATATGGTACATCTAGTTCTAGATCCTTGAGGAATCGCCATACTGTTTTCCATAATGGTTGAACTAGTTTACAATCCCACCAACAGTGTAAAAGTGTTCCTATTTCTCCACATCCTCTCCAACACCTGTTGTTTCCTGACTTTTTAATGATTGCCATTCTAACTGGTGTGAGATGGTATCTCATTGTGGTTTTGATTTGCATTTCTCTGATGGCGAGTGATGATGAGCATTTTTCATGTGTCTGTTGGCTGTATGGATGTCTTCTTTTGAGAAATGTCTGTTCATATCCTTTGCCACTTTTTGATGGGGTTGTTTGTTTTTTTCTTGTATATTTTTTTGAGTTCTTTGTAGATTCTGGATATTAGCCCTTTGTCAGATGAGTAGGTTGCAAAAATTTTTTCCCATTCTTTAGGTTGCCTGTTCACTCTGATGGTAGTTTCTTTAGCTGTGCAAAAGCTCTTTAGTTTAATTAGATCCCATGTGTCAATTTTTGCTTTTGCTGCCGTTGCTTTTGGTGTTTTAGACATGAGTCCTTGCCCATGCCTATGTCCTGAATGGTACTACCTAGATTTTCTTCTAGGGTTTTTATGGTATTAGGTCTAACATTTAAGTCTCTAATCCATCTTCAATTAATTTTCGTATAAGGGGTAAGGAAAGGATCCAGTTTCAGCTTTCTACTTATGGCTAGCAATTTTCCCAGCACCATTTATTAATAGGGAATCCTTTCCCCATTTCTTGTTTCTCTCAGGTTTGTCAAAGATCAGATGGCTGTAGATGTGTGGTATTATTTCTGAGGACTCTGTTCTGTTCCATTGGTCTATATCTCTGTTGTGGTACCAGTACCATGCTGTTTTGGTTACTGTAGCCTTGTAGTATAGTTTGAAGTCAGGTAGCGTGACGCCTCCAGCTTTGTCCTTTTGACTTAGGATTGTCTTGGCAATGCGGGCTCTTTTTGGTTCCATATGAACTTTAAAGCATTTTTTTCCAATTCTGTGAAGAACTCATTGGTAGCTTGATGGGGATGGCATTGAATCTATAAATACCCTTGGGCAGTATGGCCATTTTCACGATATTGATTCTTCCTATCCATGAGCATGGTATGTTCTTCCATTTGTTAGTGTCCTCTTTGATTTCACTGAGCAGTGGTTTGTAGTTCTCCTTGAAGAGGTCCTTTACATCCCTTGTAAGCTGGATTCCTAGGTATTTTCTCTTTGAAGCAATTGTGAATGGAGTTCATTCCTGATTTGGCTCTCTGCTTGTCTGTTACTGGTGTATAAGAATGCTTGTGATTTTTGCACATTAATTTTGTATCCTGAGACTTTGCTGAACTTGCTTATCAGCTTAAGGAGATTTTGGGCTGAGACATGGGGTTTTCTAATATACAATCATGTCATCTGCAAACAGGGACAATTTGACTTCTTCTTTTCCTAACTGAATACCCTTGATTTCTTTCTCTTGCCTGATTGCCCTAGCCAGAACTTCCAACACTATGTTGAATAGGAGTGGTGAGAGAGGGCATCCCTGTCTTGTGCCAGTTTTCAAAGGAATTTTTCCAGTTTTTGCCCATTCAGTATGATATTAGCTGTGGGTTTGTCATAATAGCTCTTATTATTTTGAGGTACGTTCCATCAATACCAAATTTATTGAGCGTTTTTAGCATAAAGGCTGTTGAATTTTGTCAAAAGCCTTTTCTGCATCTATTGAGATAATTATGTGGTTCTTGTCTTTGGTTCTGTTTATATGCTGGATTACGTTTATTGATTTGCGAATGTTGAACCAGCCTTGCATCCCAGGGATGAAGCCCACTTGATCATGGTGGATAAGCTTTTGATGTGCTGCTAATCCGGTTTGCCAGTATTTTATTGAGGATTTTTGCATCGATGTTCATCAGGGATATTGGTCTAAAATTCTCTTTTTTTGTTGTGTCTCTGCCAGGCTTTGGTATCAGGATGATGTTGGCCTCATAAAAAGAGTTAGGGAGGATTCCCTCTTTTTCTATTGATTGAAATAGTTTCAGAAGGAATGGTACCAGCTCCTCCTTGTACCTCTGGTAGAATTCAGCTGTGAATCCATCTGGTCCTGGACTTTTTTTGGTGGGTAGGCTATTAATTGTTGCCTCAATTTCAGAGCCTGCTATTGGTCTATTCAGGGATTCAACTTCTTCCTGGTTTAGTCTTGGGAGAGTGTAAGTGTCCAGAAATTATCCATTTCTTCTAGATTTTCTAGTTGATTTGCGTAGAGGCATTTATAGTATTCTCTGATGGTTGTTTGTATTTCTGTGGGGTCGGGCGTGATATCCCCTTTATCATTTTTTATTGCGTCTATTTGATTCCTCTCTCTTTTCTTCTTTATTAGTCTAGCTAGCGGTCTGTCAATTTTGTTGATCTTTTCAAAAAACAACTCCTGGATTCATTGATTTTTGGAGGGTTTTTTGTGTCTCTATCTCCTTCAGTTCTGCTCTGATCTTAGTTATTTCTTGCCTTCTGCTAGCTTTTGAATGTGTTTGCTCTTGCCTCTCTAGTTCTTTTAATTGTGATGTTAGAGTGTCAATTTTAGATCTCTCCTGCTTTCTCTTGTGGGCATTTAGTGCTATAAATTTCCCTCTACACACTGCTTTAAATGTGTCCCAGAGATTCTGGTATGTTGTATCTTTGTTCTCATTGGTTTCAAAGAACATCTTTATTTCTGCTTTCATTTCGTTATGTACCCAGTAGTCATTCAGGAGCAGGTTGTTCAGTTTCCATGTAGTTGAGCGGTTTTGATTGAGTTTCTTAGTCCTGAGTTCTAGTTTGATTGCACTGTGGTCTGAGAGACAGTTTGTTATAATTTCTGTTCTTTTACATTTGCTGAGGAGTGCTTTACTTCCAATTATGTGGTCAATTTTGGAATAAGTGCGATGTGGTGCTGAGAAGAATGTATATTCTGTTGATTTGGGGTGGAGAGTTCTATAGATGTCTATTAGGTCCGCTTGGTGCAGAGATGAGTTCAATTCCTGGATATCCTTGTTAACTTTCTGTCTCGTTGATCTGTCTAAAAGTCTCCCATTATTATTGTATGGGAGTCTAAGTCTCTTTGTAGGTCTCTAAGGACTTGCTTTATGAATCTGGGTGCTCCTGTATTGGGTGCATAGATATTTAGGAGAGTTAGCTCTTCCTGTTGAATTGATCCCTTTACCATTATGTAATGGCCTTCTTTGTCTCTTTTGATCTTTGTTGGTTTAAAGTCTGTTTTATCAGAGACTAGGATTGCAACCCCTGCTTTTTTTTGTTCTCCATTTGCTTGGTAGATCTTCCTCCATCCCTTTATTTTGAGCCTATGTATGTCTCTGCATGTGAGATGGGTCTCCTGAATACAGCAGACTGATGGTCTTGACTATTTATCCAGTTTGCCAGTCTGTGTCTTTTAATTGGAGCATTTAGTCCATTAATATTTAAGGTTAATATTGTTATGTGTGAACTTGATCCTGTCATTATGATATTAACTGGTTATTTTGCTCGTTAGTTGATGCAGTTTCTTCCTAGCCTCGATGGTCTTTACATTTTGGCATGTTTTTGCAATGGCTGGTACCGCTTGTTCCTTTCCATGTTTAGGGCTTCCTTCAGGGTCTCTTGTAAGGCAGGCCTGGTGGTAACAAAATCTCTAAGCATTTGCTTATCTGTAAAGGATTTTATTTCTCCTTCACTGATGAAGCTTAGTTTGGCTGGATATGAAATTCTCGGTTGAAAATTCTTTTCTTTAAGAACGTTGAATATTGGCCCCCACTCTCTTCTGGCTTGTAGAGTTTCTGCCGAGAGGTCTGCTGTTATTCTGATGGGCTTCTCTTTGTGGGTAACCCGACCTTTCTCTCTGGCTGCCCTTAAGATTTTTTCCTTCATTTCAACTTTGGTGAATCTGGCAATTATGTGTCTTGGAGTTGCTCTTCTGGAGGAGTATCTTTGTGGCGTTCTCTGTATTTCCTGAATTTGAATGTTGGCCTGCCCTACTAGGTTGGGGAAGTTCTCCTGGATGATATCCTGAAGAGTGTTTTCCAACTTGGTTCCATTTTCCCCCTCACTTTCAGGCACCCCAATCAGACGTAGATTTGGTCTTTTTACATAATCCCATACTTCTTGCAGGCTTTGTTCATTTCTTTTTCTTCTTTTTTCTTTTGGTTTCTCGTCTCGCTTCATTTCATTCATTTGATCCTCAATCGCTGATACTCTTTCTTCCAGTTGATCGAGTCGGTTACTGAAGCTTGTACATTTGTCACGTATTTCTCGTGTCATGGTTTTCATCTCTGTCATTTCGTTTATGATCTTCTCTGCATTAATTAGTCTAGCTCTCAATTCTTCCACTTTTTTTTCAAGATTTTTAGTTTCTTTGCGCTGGGTACGTAATTCATCCTTTAGCTCTGAGAGGTTTGATGGACTGAAGCCTTCTTCTCTCATCTCGTCAAAGTCATCCTCTGACCAGCTTTGATCCGTTGCTGGCGATGGGCTGTGCTCCTTTGCAGGGGGAGATGCGCTCTTATTTTTTGAATTTCCAGCTTTTCTGCCCTGCTTCTTCTCTTTGTGGTTTTATCTGTCTCTGGACTTTGATGATGGTGACGTACTGATGGGGTTTTGGTATAGGTGTCCTTCCTGTTTGATAGTTTTCCGTCTGACAGTCAGAAGGACTGTCTGTTGGTCTGTTGGAGATTGCTTGAGGTTCACTCCAGACCCTGTTTGCCTGGGTATCAGCAGCAGAGGTTGCCGAAGATAGAATATTGCTGAACAGCGAGTGTACCTGTCTGATTCTTTCTTTGGACGTTTCCTCTCAGGGGTGACGCCACCCTGTGAGGTGTGGGGTGTCAGACTGCCCCTAGTGGGGAATGTCTCCCAGCTAGGCTACTCACGGGTCAGGGACCCACCTGAGCAGGCAGTCTGTCCGTTCTCAGATCTCAACCTCCGCGTTAGGAGATCCACGGCTCTCCCCAAAGCTGTCAGACAGAGTCGTTCGCGTCTGCACCGCCCTCGCTCTTTCCCCTAATGGACTGCAGCTGTGCGCTGTCCGCAGAGGTAGAGTCTACAGAGACAGTCAGGCTCCTTGAGCTGCTGTGAGCTCCACCCAGTTCGAGCTTCCCAGCGGCTTTGTTTACCTACTTAAGCCTCAGCAATGGCGGGCACCCCTCCCCCAGCCTCGCTGCTGCCTTGCGGATAGATCGCCGCAGACGGCTGTGTTAGCAGTGAGGGAGGCTCCGTGGGCGTGGGACCCTCCGGCCAGGTGTGGGATATATTCTCCTGGTGTGCCTGTTTCCTTAAAGCGCAGTATTGGGGTGGGGGTTACCCGATTTTCCAGGTGTTGTGTGTCTCAGTTCCCCTGGCTAGGAAAAGGGATTCCCTTCCCCCTTGCGCTTCCAGGTGAGGCGATGCCTCGCCCTGCTTCAGCTCACGCTGGTCAGGCTGCAGCAGCTGACCAGCACCGATTGTCCGGCACTCCCTAGAGAGATGACCCCAGTACCTCAGTTGAAAATGCAGAATCACCGTCTTCCGTGTCGCTCGCGCTGGGAGTTGGAGACTGGAGCTGTTCCTATTTGGCCATCTTGCTCCGCCCCCCCCGAAAACTTTATTTTTCTAATGATTTCTGAGAAATAGAACTTATCCAAGGGCTTGAAACCTTGTTTGTTTATTCATTTGTTTTCCTTCCTTGAATTTGCTAAAATATCAGTTGCTAGATCTTATGTTTTAAGGAGGACAGTCTTATTCAATGACTGTAGGTTGATTAATTGATGTTATATATAGTGAATCAATTCATCTTATAAAATTTCAGACAGTAAAGCTTGTTTTAGTTTGCTTATCATTAGATGGTCTCTGAAATTTGCAAGTAAAGTATTTTGAAGTGAGGATAAGACAATCAAGTAAATCAGTTAGGAAAGTTTCAACTATATCCTGAGATATTTTATCTAGGGCTTTTGATTTTTGGTACAAGAAAGATCCCTAATTTATTTAGATTATTTTCACTAGCTTAGTCCTGGTGATACGACAAGTTCACATATGCTCAAACTCTAAAACAAAACTTTAGATTTTATAGTATGGGCATGTTTTATAAATGGGAGTTAGAAAAGGAATTTGGATGTTTCATGTGTATTTTAAATTATGAGTTTTACTCTTCTCCCCAGAGAACCCAAGATTGGTCAATATTTTCCCTTAGAAATACATCTGGGGAAAAAGTTCTAATTATGACCTAAACAAGCTAACATTAAACCTTTGGAATAGAAAGTAAGATTTATTTATAAATTTTCTAATTCTTCTGTGCTATGCAAATTAACATTATTCCTTAGATATTATCTTTACACATCTGCTTTTCTATCAGCTTCCTCAAGTTGGTATGGATATCCACAAGTTAGTTTGGCTGTTAAGCAATGTTAGCATCGAGTTCTGAGAGTATCCAAGGGCTAGCAGCCAATAAACCTTGGTTCTGAACTACTGACCAGCTATGTTAGCTTGACTAAGTTCTTTGTCCTCTCTGTGTCTATGTTTTACTTCTGTAAGGGATACTTACCCTGCCCATTTTCCTGGGTTATTGGCAGAATTAAATAAGATAATAGATATAGAAATACTTGGAAAGATTACTAATGTGTGTAATTGTAAGTTGTTACTGCAGTATCATTGCAAAGGCCTTTTGCCCACATTGAGCCTGAATGTGTTCCTTGTCTTCCTCAGGATGTGAAGTAGGGAGAGAAAAAAATACCATCTCCATTCTTGCACACTCGTCAGTCTGCCTTCTCAACCTCACATAGCTCTAATTGTACCTAATGAAAGTAATATTTTTAGGTCCCAGTTGCAGGAAATATTTTAAATAGAACCTGCCTGGGGCATTTTTCAAAATAAAATCTAAATAATGCAAGATTGTTAGCATGAACTGTGCCAGGGCTGGATTACACAACTAATAAAAATCAACCTGAGTTTCAGACTGTCAGGCAGCCTTGATTATACCTCCCCCAGGTCACCTGTGGTGATAATAGGACTCACATCAGACCTTGTCTTTGAGTTCCAGGGACCTTGGTCATCCTCAATGACTTCACACTATGACTTGTTCATGAGTTAACAAAGCGGATTGTCAGCATCTATTCACATGTCAGCATCTATTCACATGTCTGCGACCAGAATGAGAATGTATACATACTGGGCCCTGGCTTAAAGTTATTTCTAGATAAGGGTTAGGAAGGACACACTTCCTCCTTCAACTCACTCATCAGCCATCTCCAGGGTAGCTTCCTTGCCCTTAACAGCACCCCAAATCAATATAAATGCTGCTGACACCGTCTACATTGTTTATACTTTGGAGAGGTTGAGGAATGAACACATGAATGGCTCTTGTCTTGTGCCTGGAAACCTGGCTTTGAGGTCTCTGGGCTTTGTTATAGAAGGCATTTGTCCTCAAGCCTGTAATCCCAGCACTTTGGGAGGCCGAGACGGGCGGATCACGAGGTCAGGAGATCGAGACCATCCTGGCTAACACGGTGAAACCCCGTCTCTACTAAAAATACAAAAAAAAAACTAGCTGGGCGAGGTGGCGGGCGCCTGTAGTCCCAGCTACTCGGGAGGCTGAGGCAGGAGAATGGTGTAACCCGGGAGGCGGAGCTTGCAGTGAGCTGAGATCCGGCCACTGCACTCCAGTCCGGGAGACAGAGCGAGACTCCGCCTCAAAAAAAAAAAAAAAAAAAAAAAAAAAAAAAAAAAAAAAAAAAAAAGAAGGCATTTGTCTAAGAAGCTCCCAGAAGTAAGTTTTGTTTGTTTGTTTGTTTTTTGAGACAGAGTCTCACTCTGTCACCCAGGCTGGAGTGCAGTGGTATGATCTCAGCTCACTGCAACCTCTGCCTCCTGGGTTCAAGTGATTCTCTGGCCTCAGCCTCCAGAGTAGCTGTGACTACAGGCACATGGCACCACGGCTGGCTAATTTTTTGTATTTTAAGTAGAGACGGGATTTTACCGTATTAAGCAGGCTGGTCTCAATCTCCTGACCTCGTGATCCACGCGCCTCGGCCTCCCAAAGTGTTGGGATTACAGGCGTTAGCCACCATGCCCAGCTAGAAGTAAACTTTTTTAAGTGGAGCCTTTACTAACTCTTTGACCTCCAAGGTTCTGGCCTCTTCCTAGTAGCTGGTACTCAGAGTACCTGGAAGTTCCTTCCTGCCTTAGCTGCTTTCTCTTGATAAACTTGTTTTTGTGACTAAGTCAGTGTATCTTTTTGATTCTCTCAGACCTACATGGCTCTCTAGTATTAGACCTTTTGCCCAACTGACCTCTTCCAGACTGTTTCCTGTGAAGTAGCACTTCTAACCCAGTGGACTATTTTAACCCACTGCTGCCAGTGTGTTGTTTTTATATTGTTCATGATTATTATATCACATGTAAATTATAAGTAGTACATATTAGATTTGTGTATTATTATACATATACAAATATTAGTTATATATGTATACATACATATTAGTTATACATATGTATATATAATTATATATATATATATATCTTTTATATATTTAACAATGCTGGCAATACCTACAATTCTAATTAGAGATACAATTGTTTGAATATCTACTTTTTGATAGATCCTGTACATTATTTAACACTTACAGTGATCTGAATAGGTCAGGTATAAAATGTAAACCTATTTTTACTCATAGTTGTATAATGAAAGGAACTACTTCCTCCCACCTCCAATGGAGCCACCATAAACAGCTTCTTATCCTCATGTTTCAGGTGAAGAAACTGAGACTCAGAGAGGTTAAACAATTTGTCCAAGGTCACAGAACTAGTTGAGCCTAGTGAGTTTTAGTTTAAAGATGATGTTTTGTTAAGAAACCACTATATCAGATTGGTCCTCTACTTTAGTCTACCCTATTTTCTACCCAGGGATAATACATTTGGGATAGTTAGCTTCTTTCAGAGCATTGAACATTTCACCTACTTCTATTATTGAGATATCTGGTCAACTCTTCTCCTTCTGTGGAGGTATAACATAATAATTGAAAAGTTTTTAACAAGTATGTCCCTTTCACCTGTATGAATGAACACCGTGGAGCAGATATGATCAAAGCCAGTAACATCAAGAACTGTTCAGAATACTTTGGATATCCAGCAGAGGTGATTATCTTTCTTCTGTGTTAGATACTTTTTAAATAACTGTAACCATTTAACTTCCCTCTATCCCCTGCCCCTGCCCATCCTTCTTGTCTTTCAGATGTAGCCAATATTTTTAATTCTTTGCCAATATGCTGCTGCACAAAACTTGGCCAATCTTTCTTCTAGTGGCTATCCACAAATACTTGCAAATTATCTGGGTCATACTTATACAAGGAATGTGATATTTGATAAACTATATACCTTCATCTGAAGGAATACGATATTTGACAAGCCATATACCTTCATCTGAAGAAAGGGGGGTATATGCCATATGGAACTGATACAAAAGTAGAAAAAAATAACTTGTCTCTCAAATAGATACCTTTTGATGCCCATTCATTTAATCAACTAACATTTTCTAAGCATCTATATCTATTCATTTAGATCCCAGGGATGGTGTAATGAACAAGAGCAACAAATTCCTTGCCCTTTTTAGTGCATACTTTAACAAATAAACAAATATTAGAAGATCAGATAAGAGCAAGTACAAAGGCCTATTGTTTGAATAGGCTTAGTGTGTTCAATGAACAGAGAAAATGCCAGTGTGGCTGCACCCTAATGAGTAAAGGAGAGAGTGTTATGTCGAGCTAGATCATGTATGGCTTTGTATGAAGCCAGGAGACTTGGAAATATTTAACACTGAAGTATTTAAAAAATGGTGAAAAAGAGCTAAGTTGATTGAGCTAAATTGATTTATCCTTCTTCTCTGAAATATATTATTATTACTACTATTGTGGCTTTAGATTCATGGCATTTAAAGAGGCTGTCCAATGTCTGACAAGAACATAAATGTTTCTTTCATTTAATCCCCACTGGGCATATCTTATACCCTTTGTGTTCCAGGAACCCATATAGAGGAAGAAATAAAAGCAAATCCCACAGTCTACATAGTGTGATGGGGTTGCATCTAAACATCAGAATTGGAGTGCTTTGATAGTTTCCTTCTCAGATGTCAGAGGCCTGAGCATAGTCAGGGGCGCTTGCCAGAAATTAACTTTACCAGAAGCCTAAGTAGGAATCATTCTTATTAACTTAGTTTGTAAACCCAAGAGGCATAGCCATCTGCGTTCCTGTGTTTTGCATGATGTCTGGGATTTAAAATTTCAGTAAGTGAGTACTAAGCAGTATGAATAGTGTCGATCATTTGGTACTGTCTTAAAATTGTTGGTTGGCATGCTAATCCTATCTGTTAAGATTGTTATTACTCAGTTATAAAGCACTTGGTTTGAATTGCCTCCCTTAGCAATTTTAGTTTTGACAGCACGTATCCCTTGATGTTTAAAACAGATATGATCCCGAAATGTCTTCCATAAAGTAAAATTAAATACTCCAACCAAGATTTACAGCTAATCTGTATAGTGTTATCAGGCTGCTTCTGATTTCTTCCTCACACTTTTCCATTTTCTTTTGTGTTTGACATCTTCCAGAATCCAGGTAAGGTAGAGTAGAGAAAGGTCATGGATTATACATAGAAAAACAAAGGCAGAATTTTTATTTATTTGTATTTATTTATTGTAGTTAATTAGATTCATTAAATATGTTTATTGAACTCACATTATTGAGAAAGTGCTAACCAAGGTACAAGAAGACAGAATTTTTGTTCAATAAATGTCCTTATGTAATGTGTTAGCCAATTAATGCCCAATTTCTAAGTGGCCTTATGATAACATTCAGGTTGAAAATTCTTTATAATGCTAGTGCTGGTTGATACAATTAATCCCAACTGACCAGACTCTAGTGGGATTTCTTCTTTATAAAAGCCCAAAATTCAACACCTGGCACATCTCAGTGAGTACCTTAAAAAGCTGAGTAGTTAACAGGTAAATTAACCTGTAAGCTAACAGATATTCTCTGGATGTTGATCTGGTTTTTAGTATGTATTCTGTGTCAGGAAATGTTGGCTGAGAAACCAATAGTAAAATTCAACAATCCCTGTAGTAACTGTTAAAGCACTGGCCACAGGGTCAGAGCAAAAATGGCTATACCTCCAGTTATAGAGAGACTTTCTCATAGGTTTTTATTATCAGATTTTCAACATTGTAATATTTATTGCTGGGAAAGATGTCAGACTATCTTACAGTTTGGAAGATGGGTATAGCTTCTCTATGTAGCTCTGTGGCTACCTCATGGCCACAAATATCCATATTAGCAGTTAGTTTCATATCTTCTTGTCAGTTGCAGCATAAAACTGTTCTGTGTTGCTTTGATGTTGTTTCCGATTTCTAGGCAAGGTCCTAAATGGAAAAGTCAATACTCTTAAAATATATAGAGCACAAACAAAGTTGTAAACACCCAATAAAGCCATTTTGTTATTTCTCTGTTCCTACAGAAACTCAACATATTGCATGAAGGTGTCAATGTCCTTGACTGTTGCAGAGAATGAATCAGGCCTGTGCTACAACAGCAGGATCCGCTATTTAGAAAAATCTGAAGTCACTAAAAGAAAGGAGATCTCCTGTCCAGACATGGATGACTTAAAAAGTCCGATCAGGAGCCTGATGTTGTGTGGTATAAGGTAACTCAGCATGGTATAAAATGCATATTTTACTTCAGTCAATAGCAGCCTTGGGGATGAGGAAAGGGAGATTTTTTTATTATTAGTTTTTAGTATTAGTTATTTCACTGAGAAGAATCAACAGATCCACAACTAAATAATTCAGAGCTGTGACTCTTATGTATCACTGATTTTTAAAGCAGGTGTTAGAAGCAATACCCCCTTCTCCAACTGCTAAAAGTAGAATCTCCCTCCAGCCTAACAATATATAAGAACAAATGGGAAGAAGGGTAAACATTTAAATAACACTTGAAAGAAATTATCTGGGGGACATAGAAATATTATTTGCTGGTGGGAACAAAGGCCTGCCATTACAAGTAGTAGTACTTATAAATAATAACAACTATCATAATGTTCTACTCTGTGAAAGCCACAACAGTGAATGCAGAGGAGAGAAACGGGCCCAGTACAGGATGTGTAAACACTGCTAAGGTTAAGTTTAGCTGGAAATAAACCACACTCAAAGGTTGAACAGAAGAGAATTGAGGCCAGGCTCAGTGGCTCACGCCTGTAATTCCAGCATTTTGGGAGGTGGAGGCGGGCAGATCACCTGAGGTCAGGAGTTCAAGACCAGCCTGGCCAACATGGCGAAACCTCATCTCTACTAAAATATAAAAATTAGCTGGGCATCGCGGCACACATCTGTAATCCCAGCTACTTGGAAGGCTGAGGCAGGAGAACTGCTTGAACACGGGAGGCAGAGGTTGCAGTGAGCTGAGATCACGTCACTGTACTCCAGCCTGGCAGCAGAGCGAGACCCCATAAAGAAGAAGAAGAAGAAGAAGAAGAAGAAGAAGAAGAAGAAGAAGAAGAAGAAGAAGAAGAAGAAGAAGAAGAAGAAGAAGCAGCAGCAGCAGCAGCAGCAGCAGAAGCAGAAGAAGAAGAAGAGAGTTGAATGAAATGATTATTTACAGAGGTTTGGGCAGGCTTGAAGAAATCAATAAGGGAAGAAGCTGTTGATTATCACCCCTAGACCTGCAGTGGCAAGGGGAAGGAGCAGTGTCACTGGAACCTGGCAAGAGTGGAGGAAGCTGCCAAGAGATACAACCTTAAAGGAACATATGAGGGTAGCAGATAGGAAGGGAGTGGGTAGGATAAATACCCTAACCATTTATAACTCCTGCTCTCTGTTTTTTTGCTAGTTGCCTCCCTCTCCTGCCACCCTCATTCAAACTGAAACAGAAACCAGGGGGCAGAGGCAGGAGATAGAATCAATAGCATTCGGCTTTTCTGAGCATAGAGTAGAGCAGACAAGGGCAGAGAATTGGATCTAGGGGAAGAAGCCGATAATAACCATGCAACCTTCCAGCCATGATATTCTGGCAGCAAACCTGGGTCCCACAGTCTTGTAACAGAACTAAGCCAACTCTCCTCTCTCAGCTCTGAACATAGCAATTAACATACTGTACGGTTCATGATGTGATGGTAGGTGACCAAGGAGGTTTTCTGCACATATACTGTGTGTACTGTTGGAACCAAACACACATAAAAGGTGGAGCAGGTTGTTTCTATAGGATCTGACAGACCCTCAGTTCCTAGGGAAGCCTAATCCCTAACTCCCACAGCTGTCATATGCTTTTACATTTGGAAGCCTCTCCATTTTCACACCTAGGGAAACTTACCAATAGACACCAAGAACATGCTCTGTACTAGAATGTCTAGGTCTTAATGTGAATTATCTTAATGAAGACAATATTGTGACAGATAAAAAGGAACACAATCTGTATTACGCATAAAAGTAGACTACAGATAATTAGGCTGGGGCGGAGAAAGACGGCCGAAAAGGAACAGCTCCAGTCTCCAAATCCCAGCGCGAGCGACACAGAAGACCGGTGATTTCTGCATTTTCAACTGAGGTACTGGGGTCACCTCACTAGGGAATGCCGGACAATCGGTGCTGGTCAGCTGCTGCAGCCTGACCAGCGAGAGCTGAAGCAGGGTGAGGCATCGCCTCACCTGGAAGCACAAGGGGGAAGGGAATCCCTTTTCCTAGCCAGGGGAACTGAGACACACAACACCTGGAAAATCGGGTAACTCCCACCCCAATACTGCGCTTTAAGCAAACAGGCACACCAGGAGAATATATCCCACACCTGGCCAGGAGGGTCCCATGCCCACGGAGCCTCCCTCATTGCTAACACAGCAGTCTGTGGCGATCTATCCACAAGGCAGCAGCGAGGCTGGGGGAGGGGCGCCTGACATTGCCCAGGCTTAAGTAGGTAAACAAAGCCGCTGGGAAGCTCGAACTGGGTGGAGCTCACAGCAGCTCAAGGAAGCCTCCTGTCTCTGTAGACTCCACCTATGGGGACAGCCCACAGCTGAAGAACAAGAGGGGAAGCAGCGGGGGCCTATGCAGACGCGAACGACTCTGTCTGACAGTTTGGGGAGAGCCGTGGATCTCCCAACGCAGAGGTTGAGATCTGAGAACGGACAGACTGCCTGCTCAGGTGGGTCCCTGACCCGTGAGTAGCCTAGCTGGGAGACATTCCCCACTAGGGGAAGTCTGACACCCCACACCTCACAGAGGGGAGTACACCCCTGAGAGGAAGCTTCCAAAGGAAGAATCAGACAGGTACACTCGCTGTTCAGCAATATTCTATCTTCTGCAACCTCTGCTGCTGATACCCAGGCAAACAGGGTCGGGAGTGGACCTCAAGCAATCTCCAACAGACCTATAGCTGAGGGTCCTGACTGTCAGAAGGAAAACTATCAAACAGGAAGGACACCTATACCAAAACCCCATCAGTATGTCACCATCATCAAAGACCAGAGACAGATAAAACCACAAAGATGGGGAAGAAGCAGGGCAGAAAAGCTGGAAATTCAGAAAATAAGAGCGCATCTCCCCCTGCAAAGGAGCGCAGCCCATCGCCAGCAACGGATCAAAGCTGGTCAGAGGATGACTTTGACGAGATGAGAGAAGAAGGCTTCAGTCCATCAAACTTCTCAGAGCTAAAGGAGGAATTACATACCCAGCGCAAAGAAACTAAAAATCTTGAAAAAAGAGTGGAAGAATTGACAGCTAGACTAATTAATGCAGAGAAGGTCATAAGCGAAATGACAGAGATGAAAACCATGACACGAGAAATACATGACAAATGTACAAGCTTCAGTAACCGACTCGATCAACTGGAAGAAAGAGTATCAGCGATTGAGGATCAAATGAATGAAATGAAGCGAGAAGAGAAACCAAAAGAAAAAAGAAGAAAAAGAAATGAACAAAGCCTGCAAGAAGTATGGGATTATGTAAAATGACCAAATCTACGTCTGATAGGGGTGCCTGAAAGTGAGGGGGAAAATGGAACCAAGTTGGAAAACACTCTTCAGGATATCATCCAGGAGAACTTCCCCAACATAGTAGGGCGGGCCAACATTCAAATTCAGGAAATACAGAGAACGCCACAAAGATACTCCTCCAGAAGAGCAACTCCAAGACACATATGCCAGATTCACCAAAGTTGAAATGAAGGAAAAAATCTTAAGGGCAGCCAGAGAGAAAGGTCGGGTTACCCACAAAGGGAAGCCCATCAGACTAACAGCAGATCTCTCAGAAGAAACTCTACAAGCCATAAGAGAGTGGGGGCCAATATTCAACGTACTTAAAGAAAAGAATTTTCAACCCAGAATTTCATATCCAGCCAAACTAAGTTTCATAAGTGAAGGAGAAATAAAATCCTTTACAGATAAGCAAATGCTTAGAGATTTTGTCACCACCAGGCCTGCCTTACAAGAGATCCTAAAGGAAGCACTAAACATGGAAAGGAACAACCGGTACCAGCCATTGCGAAAACATGCCAAAATTTAAAGACCTTTGAGGCTAGGAAGAAACTGCATCAACTAACGAGCAAAATAACCAGTTAATATCATAATGACAGGATCAAGTTCACACATAACAATATTAACCTTAAATGTAAATGGACTAAATGCCCAATTAAAAGACACAGACTGGCAAACTGGATAAAGAGTCAAGACCCATCAGTCTGCTGTATTCAGGAGACCCATCTCACATGCAGAGGCATACATAGGCTCAAAATAAAGGGATGGAGGAAGATCTACCAAGCAAATGGAGAACAAAAAAAAGCAGGGGTTGCAATCCTAGTCTCTGAGAAAACAGACTTTAAACCATCAAAGATCAAAAGAGACAAAGAAGGCCATTACATAATGGTAAAGGGATCAATTCAACAGGAAGAGCTAACTATCCTAAATATATATGCACCCAATACAGGAGCACCCAGATTCATAAAGCAAGTCCTTAGAGACTTACAAAGAGACTTAGACTCCCATACAATAATAATGGGAGACTTCAACGCTCCACTGTCAACATTAGACAGATCAACGAGACAGAAAGTTAACAAGGATATCCAGGAATTGAACTCATCTCTGCAGCAAGCAGAACTAATAGACATCTACAGAGCTCTCCACCCCAAATCAACAGAATATACATTCTTCTCAGCACCACATCACACTTATTCCAAAATTGACCACATAATTGGAAGTAAAGCACTCCTCAACAAATGTAAAAGAACAGAAATTATAACTAACTGTCTCTCAGACCACAGTGCAATCAAACTAGAACTCAGGACTAAGAAACTCAATCAAAACCGCTCAACTACATGGAAACTGAACAACCTGCTCCTGAATGACTACTGGGTATATAAGGAAATGAGGGCAGAAATAAAGATGTTCTTTGAAACCAACGAGAACAAAGATACAACATACCAGAATCTCTGGGACACATTTAAAGCAGTGTGTAGAGGGAAATTTATAGCACTAAATGCCCACAAGAGAAAGCAGGAAAGATCTAAAATTGACGCTCTAACATCACAATTAAAAGAACTAGAGAGGCAAGAGCAAACACATTCAAAAGCTAGCAGCAGGAAAGAAATAACTAAGATCAGAGCAGAACTGAAGGAGATAGAGACACAAAAAACCCTCCAAAAAATCAATGAATCCAGGAGTTGGTTTTTTGAAACGATCAACAAAATTGACAGACCGCTAGCAAGACTAATAAAGAAGAAAAGAGAGAAGAATCAAATAGACGCAATAAAAAATGATAAAGGGGATATCACCACCAACCCACAGAAATACAAACAACCATCAGAGAATACTATAAATGCCTCTACGCAAATCAACTAGAAAATCTAGAAGAAATGGATAATTTCCTGGACACTTACACTCTCCCAAGACTAAACCAGGAAGAAGTTGAATCCCTGAATAGACCAATAGCAGGCTCTGAAATTGAGGCAACAATTAATAGCCTACCCACCAAAAAAAGTCCAGGACCAGATGGATTCACAGCTGAATTCTACCAGAGGTACAAGGAGGAGCTGGTACCATTCCTTCTGAAACTATTCCAATCAATAGAAAAAGAGGGAATCCTCCCTAACTCATTTTATGAGGCCAACATCATCCTGATACCAAAGCCTGGCAGAGACACAACAAAAAAAGAGAATTTTAGACCAATATCCCTGATGAACATCGATGCAAAAATCCTCAATAAAATACTGGCAAACGGATTCAGCAGCACATCAAAAAGCTTATCCACCATGATCAAGTGGGCTTCATCCCTGGGATGCAAGGCTGGTTCAACATTCGCAAATCAATAAACGTAATCCAGCATATAAACAGAACCAAAGACAAGAACCACATGATTATCTCAATAGATTCAGAAAAGGCTTTTGACAAAATTCAACAGCCCTTCATGCTAAAAACGCTCAATAAATTCGGTATTGATGGAACGTACCTCAAAATAATAAGAGCTTTATGACAAACCCACAGCTAATATCATACTGAATGGGCAAAAACTGGAAAAATTCCCTTTGAAAACTGGCACAAGACAGGGATGCCCTCTCTCACCACTCCTATTCAACATAGTGTTGGAAGTTCTGGCTAGGGCAATCGGCAAGGAAAGAAATCAAGGGTATCCAGTTAGGAAAAGAAGAAGTCAAAATGTCCTGTTTGCAGATGACATGATTGTATATTTAGAAAACCCCATCGTCTCAGCCCAAAATCTCCTTAAGCTGATAAGCAACTTCAGCAAAGTCTCAGGATACAAAATTAATGTGCAAAAATCACAAGCATTCTTATACACCAGTAACAGACAAACAGAGAGCCAAATCAGGAATGAACTTCCATTCACAATTGCTTCAAAGAGATAAAATACTAGGAATCCAACTTACAAGGGATGTAAAGGACCTCTTCAAGGAGAACTACAAACTACTGCTCAGTGAAATAAAAGAGGACACAAACAAATAGAAGAACATACCATGCTCATGGATAGGAAGAATCAATATCGTGAAAATGGCCATACTGCCCAAGGTTATTTGTAGATTCAATATCATCCCCATCAAGCTACCAATGAGTTTCTTCACAGAATTGGAAAAATCTGCTTTAAAGTTCATATGGAACCAAAAAAGAGCCCGCATTGCCAAGACAATCCTAAGCCAAAAGACAAAGCTGTAGGCACACGCTACCTGACTTCAAACTATACTACAAGTCTACAGTACCCAAAACAGCATGGTACTGGTACCAGCAACAGAGATATAGACCAATGGAACAGAACAGAGTCCTCAGAAATAATACCACACATCTACAGCCATCTGATCTTTGACAAACCTGAGAGAAAACACGAAATGGGGAAAGGATTCCCTATTCAATAATGGTGCTGGGAAATTTGGCTAGCCATAAGTAGAAAGCTGAAACTGGATCCTTTCCTTACCCCTTATACGAAGATTAATTCAAGATGTATTAGAGACTTAATGTTACACCTCATACCATAAAAACCCTAGAAGGAAATCTAGGTAGTACCATTCAGGACATAGGCATGGGCAAGGACTTCATGTCTAACACCAAAAGCAACGGCAGCAAAAGCCAAATTGACAAATGGGATCTAATTAAACTAAGAGCTTCTGCACAGCAAAAGAAACTACCATCAGAGTGAACAGGCAACCTACAGAATGGGAGAAAATTTTTGCAACCTACTCATCTGACAAAGGGCTAATATCCAGAATCTACAAAGAACTCAACAAATATACAAGAAAAAACAAACAACCCCATCAAAATTGGGCAAAGGATATGTACAGACATTTCTCAAAAGAAGACATTCATACAGCCAACAGACACATAAAAAATGCTCATCATCACTGGCCATCAGAGAAATGCAAATCAAAACCACAATGAGATACTCTCACACCAGTTAGAATGGCAATCATTAAGAAGTCAGGAAACAACAGTTGGTTGAGGATGTGGAGAAATAGGAACACTTTTACACTGTTGGTGGGATGTAAACTAGTTCAACCGTTATGGAAACAGTATGGCAATTCCTCAAGGATCTAGAACTAAATGTACCATATGACCCAGCCCATCCCATTACTGGGTATATACCCAAAGGATTATAAATTATTCTACTACAAAGACACATGCACACGTATGTTTATTGGGGCACTTTCACAATAGCAAAGACTTGGAATCACCCAAATGTCCATCTGTGACAGACTGGATTAGAAAATGTGGCACATATACACCATGGAATACTATGCAGCCATCAAAAAGGATGAGTTTGCGTCCTTTGTAGGACATGGATGCAGCTGGAAAACATCTTAGCAAACTATCACAGAAGAGAAAACCAAACACCACATGTTCTCACTCATAGGTGGGAACTGAACAATGAGATCACTTGGACTCGGAAGGGGAACATCACACTGGGCCCTATCATGGGAGGGGGGAGGAGGGAGGGATTGCATTGGGGATTTATACATGATATAAATGATGAATTGATGGGTGCTGACGAGTTGATGGTGCAGCACACCACATGGTATAAGTATACATATGTAACAAACCTGCACGTTATGCACATGTACCCTAGAACTTAAAGTACAATTAGAAAAAAAAAAAGTAGACTACAGATAGTTTGGTGGGTTTATGCCATCATCAACCTCATCTGTATTTATTAAGCACTTATTGTGTGCCATTCATTATAGCTCAACTTGATTTCAACATTATCTTGTTTAAATCTCAGTGCAACTCTCTATGGTAGGTGCTATTATCCTAATTTAATGGAGAACAAAACCACTGAGACTTACAGAGATGTGACTTTTCCAAAGTTACACAATGAACAAAGCCTGATTTTCTATTCAAGACAGTGTGACTCCAGAATTCATTTTCTTAATCACTAACCTCTCCGGCAGTGGGCCTGGAACTAAACCCAGCCTTGACCATATTTTGGGAACTTTTGTAAGATGCCATGCTGGTACAGTGGAGCCTGGCAAAAGAAGGAAAAACAAAGTTTTATTTTAATTTTATGTTGAGGAAGGGAAGATGACCTGCCCAAGTGTTAGCAGCTGGAGTGAAATCCAGATAATCAACTTTCCCTTATAAGAATCATTCTACTATCTCATCTTACTTTCTGCTAACTTCTTTCTTCTCCTTTTCTCATATTTCTAGACATCACTATCATCCTTACATACTCAAGCAATTTACTGCTGGCAAATGCCACTTCTCACTCTTCCTTAGACATGGACCAAAAATGATGAAGCAACAGGCCCTTCCAGCTCTGCCTGGATAATATTTAATATTTCCATAATATTTTACAGTTGATAAATGATCATCATAATGTTAGCTAACATTTCTTAAGTACTTACTATATGGCAAGCTGTGTTTTAGGTGCATGAGATAGATTAACGCAATTCTTAGAACTACCATATAAGGTAATATTATCTCCATTTTATAGAAGAAGTGACTGGAGACTCAGACAAGCTAAGTGGGTTAGCAAAAGTCAACAGCAGTTTGTGACTTGCAGTTTGGCTACTGACCCCACTCTTAGCCCCTACAGTATACTAATGGATTAGGATAAAATACTAGAATCAAAAGTTAAAGAGTACCTGAAGCTCAGGAATGTATTGCTAACTCTTGGTTCTCATACAAGGTTTCAAGTAAATACCTGAAGAAAATGTACCAACATATCAGGAACATATTTCCTTTTCAGTTAGTATTTGGATAGTCTGCCTTGCTTACTTTATAGCCCGTGTATTTTCTACCAGGCTGAGCAAGTTTTGCTCCGGCTATAGCAATATAAAGAAGAGGATACATTTGTCCAGAGTTTATTCTGGTGCTCATTCAAAGTTAGAAATGTCCAATGTGTTAAAAGAAAAATTTCAGCCAAATTAAATTTAAAAGATTAATTGAGCAAAGAATGATTCACAAATCAGGCAGCCTCCTGAGTCAGAGTAGGCTCAGAGACTCCAGTGCAGTCGTGTGGTAGAAGATGATTTATGGACAGAAAAAGGAAAGTAATTTACAGAAAATGGAAGTGAGGAACACAAACAGCTGGATTGGCTATAGCTCTGTTCCTTATTTGAACACGGTTCAAACAGTTGGCCACATTTGATTGGTCAGAACTTAGTAATTGGCACAAGAGTAGGCGATGGTCTATTTACACCTCCACTTATGATAGTTGACAGTGTACAGAGAAACCTTTAGGCCAAACTTAAAATGTGTAAGAAAGCAGCTTTACGCTAAACATGATTTAACAATTTCCCCCTTTTATTCATCCTCTCATTTTGAGAGACTGACCAAAACTTTAGTCATTGATGTCACTGTCACCATCATAAATGTACTTATTTGGTCTTGAAACCCGGTTGTGTAAGGTGTGAACAAGGACTTCAGGTCATTTTTTTTTTTTTTTTTTTGTGAGGGTTAGAGTAGAGGATAACTTCTTACTCTGGAACATCCTATTTACAGGAGAAAAAAGCAAAACCTGGTCTGTTCTAGGATATATGTGTTTCCTTAAAATCTTAGTTTGATTATGTTACATTTAGCACAAGTGAGTCCCTTTTGATTTTGTCTGGTCTGTTGGGGCCTAGTGCATGACATGAGCTCAGTCCAAAACAATGGCCTCCCATAATTTTGTTTAAAAATTCCCCCCTTTTTGTCAGGTTCTCACTTAGGTGAGAGTGCGCCACTCTCAGTTACCATCATTTTGGGTTTCCAGGTCTCAGCAATTCATTCATAGGTTATGATGCCCTCATGGTCACACATTTCCTTCAGCTATTGGCATTCCAATTGAAGAGAGAACATTTGCCATTCTTGAGATGGCTGAATGCAAACTTTTGAGAGAAGACAGTACACCAGGGGAACTACTATTATGATTGTCAGTAGGATAATACCAAGAGTTTGGAGTATGCCCCTTACCTAGGGTCACCATGAACGAAACCAACTAAAATCAAATAGATCAAAGAATGAGCTAAAGAGTCTACTCGCTTTAACTAAGCAGTCTCTTCATTAATCTCCTACACTGAATCTCTATAATACCTGATGGGATGTATTTCTCCACAGGCCACAAGTGCCAGCAGTTGCATAGATATCTCTCTGTTTAGCCAGTAAGTAATCTAGAGCAATTCTATTATTTAGCATAAAATCTCATTCAAGAAAGAAAGCCAAATTTCATCCTTGCATTAGTATACTATTAATAACCCCAATTTTTAATAAAATCTAGTAGATAAATCTATCTAATCTTAATTAGTTTTACCATAAGGTGAGATTCACATAAATCTTTTATAACCCATTACAAATTTTTGTTAAATAGTAGATCAGTGCTCTAAGAAAACCCTTTTGTGCTTTTATTTCAATGTTCAATTTACAAAAAAAAAAAAAACTGAATAATACCCCTTTAAATTTAGCCAATATGTTCACATGTAGAATTTCTTTTACAAGTTTAATTTTTCACAATCTTCCACAACTTGTTCAAACTTTCAACTTTATCCTATCTAACCTAAATCAATCATTTAACCCTTTAATCTAGGCACAAAAATCCACATTCCCATGCCTTCTTATAATCTTTTACCAAAAGCATACTTCACCTTCCTCACACATTTTGCATGTAAAACTGTTCTTCAGTAGTCTCAATTACATGTTAGAATCTCAACTCTTAGCAATTTTTATTTTCAGTGAAAAACCTAGTAAGTAAGTGATTTTAATTATGTACTAGGTGTGGGGCCTAGGACAACAGACTGAAGTGCAGATAAAGTCCAACTCTTTCCAGCATAGCTAGGGGGCGTGGTTAACTCCATGTGTTCCCCAGCCTTATCTAAAATCTAATGGCTCTAAAGCAGGTAAGTCTAACAATTTTCAAAAGTCAAAGGAGGAGTTTATGACCTCAAAGCATTTAGCAAACCTAATATCTGACCTGCCTAATTTAGACCAAGTGTCTTTATTTTACCAATAATCTTATAACACTGTCTTTATTTCCCAAAGATTACTAAAGTCATGTGAACAAAAAGACATTACAGTTTCTATTTTTCTGACAAAATATTTGATTTAAGCACTTATTCTTTTAAAACCAATTAATAAGAGCTTTTTCATATAAACATCACACACACAACACATAGAGATATACAGACAGAAGAAAATCCATTACTTGTAAGAATTTTCATTGGCCAGTTTTAAAATAGTTTTTCTTTCTCCCATTCAGTCTATCAATCTTCCAATTACTGGTTTCATTGCACTAAGCATTTGTTGACTAGGCAACAAATTTGTATTTCTAAAGGAACAACTCTTAGGTGGAATCATAAAAAATAAAAATTTATAACTCATAAGCAGAGAGCCAGATTTTAGGCCTAAAATTTATATTATCATTTGCTCAAACCAGGGGAAAACAAAAACAAAAAACAGTGCTCTCATGAAAGTTCCATCAAGACAAGGTGGCCAGAAAAGCATCTCAAACAAAAGTATGACTTATTATGCAAATTTAAAGGAATGGGCCGGGTGCTGTGGCTCATGCCTATAATCCCAGCACTTTGAGAGGCCAAGGCAGGTGGATTACTTGAGGTCAGGAGTTCGAGACCAGCCTGGCCAACATGGTGAAACTCTGTCTCTACTAAAAATGCAAAAATTAGCTGGCGTGGTGGTGCATGCCTGTAATCTCAGCTACTCAGGAGGCTGAGGCAGGAGAAACACTTGAACCTGGGAGGCAGAGGTAGCAGTGAGCTGAGACTGTGCCACTGCACTCCAGTCTGGGTGACAGAGGGAGACTTCATATCAAAAAAAAAAAGAATGGTGATATGGTTTGGCTCTGTATCCCCACCCAAATCTCATCACAAATTGTAATCCCCACATGTCAAGGGAGGGACCTCATGGAAGGTGATTGAATCATGGGGATGGTTTCCCTCATGGTATTCTCATGATAGTGAGTGAGTTCTCACAAGAGCTGATGGTTTTAAAGTGTGGCACTTCCTTGCTCTCGCTCTCTTTCCTGTTACCTTGTGAAGACGTGCCTTGTTTCCCCTTTGTCTTCTGCCATGATTATAAGTTTCCTGGGGCCTCCCTAGCCATTCAGAACTGTAAGTCAATTAAACCTATTTTCTTTATAAATTACCCAGTCTCAGGTATTTATGGTAATGTGAAAACAGACTAATAATACAAACGTTAAGTTTCTAATGTACATAGGCAGATATCCCTACAAATGGAGATTTCCTCTCTCTCTCTCTCTCTTCTCTATATATATATGTATATATATATAATTTTTTTTTTACAAAAGAGTTTTAAGATAGTCAATTAAATTCCAGAAAGATGTATTTTAGTTCAATAGGGTTTTCTTTTTAACATAGCTACTGTTTCTTAGCTAAAATTACTGAGTTCAGGGTAATGGTTGGAGCCCACTAAAGAACAGGGCCAACAAAGCATTGTATGCCTGGACTCAGCATGGATAGATCTGTAAAAAGAAGCATGCCTATTTTACCTGAGGGCCTACCTTTTATAAGCACCTTATCTAGGGTAACTTTCTTTCCACCTTTTGGGTGGGAAAATAACTAAGCCAAAAGGTTGCAGACTTAATTTTTAAAAATCAATTAGTTGCTTAAGATTTGTATTTGCCTTTTATAAAGTCTTTAGATAAAATATTGAAGTCTTTTTAGAAGCTTCTGCATGTCAATAGGCATCCCTAGATGAGACTAATTTGGGAGCCCTCAATCAAATGCACTTCATTGCAGTGTCATTCATTTGGAAGGTTCCACTGCAACTTATCTTTGGTGAGATTTTGCGATTTCAATAAGACTTTGCTGCTTCCGGGGCCTCATGCTTGTGCATGTGTGTATATGCCAGAAGGAACTCAGTTCTTCAGAAATTAAGGATGCCATTTTTATCTCAAATATTGTTTTTGTTTTCAGGTTCCCTTGAACAACTTAGCTACTGATTTTTTTCCCTACTTAAGCATGCAAGAAAAATGAAACAAAGGAGTAGAATACAAAATCTCTGTGAATTTCTAAAAGCCAAATTTTATACCCCCTGTAATATTGCCACTTACTACTAGGTTCTTTCTGACCCAGTCAGATGTAAGAGGCCTCTAACTGGATCCAAGCCAGTTAATTACCAGATCCAATCTGATCCTGGACCAAGTCGGCTTTCTGCCATGACTTCCAAACCCAATTTGGATCAGAAATTTGCTCAAAGAAACTCAGAGAGCTCAAAACAGAAAACCATGGAGCTTTGGAATCCAAGAGAGAACTTAACCATGATCCCCAGTTGCTCCAAGAGAGTAATGGACACAATGGGTCTGGTGGGTATCTCACTTGGTCATTCAGTACTCCTTGGGGTCATTAGAAGCTCTACTTTGGATCCCACTTCTGATGTCATCCGTTAAAAGAAAAACTTCAGCTGAAATAAATGTAAAAGAGTTTGAGCAAAGAATGATTTGCAAATCAGTCAGCCTCTCGAGCCAGAGTAGGTTCAGAAACTCCAGTGCAGCCATGTGGTAGAAGATGATTTATGGACAGAAAAAGGAAAATGATGAACAGAAAATGGAAGTGAGGTCCAGAAACAACTGGATTGGTTATATCTCAGCATTTGTCTTATTTGAACACATTTTGAAGTTGGCCACATTTGATTGGTCAAAACCCAGTGATTGGCACAAGAGTAGGCTATGGCCTATTTACACCACCACTTGTTATACTTGAAGATGTACAGGGAAACATTTAGGTCATACTTAAAATATGTAAGCAGGAAGTTTTAGGCTAAACTTGATTTAACAAACGTCTTAACTCTAGTGCTTAATGGTGAAAACTATTGCTTTGCATGATCCGTTTTCCAGGTGTCTTTTCAAATATACAGAATCTTTAAATTCCTTTCTTTTCCATCAGTCTCTGAGTTTTACTTAATTAACTAATTATATTATATCACTCTCATAGTCCGTTTTGAGTTTCCTGGGCTGTTTGAAATATGCTATGGTAGGTCATTAAGGACTATCATTCTGTGCCTGCATGTAATCACAGCTGGTTAGAAGGTAGAGGTGAATTAGGTGGTACTGGAGGCATGTTCATAAAGATGCCTGAGTAAGCCGATCCAGCCTGTTTGAGGAATACAAAGGATATGTGTAAGAGGATTATATATTCACTATCTGAACTGCATCAGTTATCAAACTGAGATGAGGAGAGGGGCTACACTTTTAGAAGTTTCTTCTGACACTATATAAATAGGGTTTAGACATTAGAGCAGAATATTCAATAATGTTAGTGTTTTTAAAGCATTTTACAAATGAGAGATAAAGATTCTTTTCTTAATTGAACAAAGAAGAACACTAAACCTACTTCGTTATTCACTGAGCACACTGTTATCACACAAATGTGGAGTCATTTTATCCCATTTCTAAACTGAAGAATGTCCTAATTTTGATAGGATATTGTCAACAAAAATACAAATACACACTTTGCAGTAAAACACTCATCTATGTGATTAGTTACCTCAGTTGGTAAAAGTCTGGTGTTAATAACGTCAAGGATATCACTTTGAATTCTCCTTTTTCTTGTCACAACTATCTCAATTTTAGATGCTTACCATTGGTTATAAATGAATTGGTTGGGAATGATGGATGATTCAGTAAAAACTATTTGTACAACTGATCATTTATTCAGTGCATATGTTGGGTGCCTACCTGTGCAAGGCGCTATGATAGGGACTGGGAATATTGAACTGACCAAAATAAACACATTTCTCTTTTCTCATGAAGGAAGATAGATGAGTAAACAGCTGCTTTTCAACGCTCCAGGAAGAAACTACATCAATTGAAACATCTAAAAGAAGAGCTCCTACTTGTAATCAATTAATCAATAGTGTCTTTGTCTTGAGTACAGGGCAGCAGACATACCTGTTTATTTTATTTTATTTATTTTTTTTTTTATACTGAGCAAAACAAACAAAATGGGGGAAGCATTACCCAGTTTATTATTATTATTATTATTATTATTATACTTTAAGTTCTAGGGTACATGTGGATAACGTGCAGGTTTGTTACATATGTATACTTGTGCCATGGTGTGCTGCACCCATCAACTTGTCAGCACCCATCAACTCGTCATTTACATCAGGTATAACTCCCAATGCAATCCCTCCCCATGATAGGCCCAGTGTGTGATGTTCCCCTCCCGAGTCCAAGTGATCTCATTGTTCAGTTCCCACCTATGAGTGAGAACATGCGGTGTTTGGTTTTCTGTTCTTGTGATCGTTTGCTAAGAATGATGGTTTCCAGCTGCATCCATGTCCCTACAAAGGACAAAACTCATCCTTTTTATGGCTGCATAGTATTCCATGGTGTATATGTGCCACATTTTCTTAATCCAGTCTGTCACAGATGGACATTTGGGTTGATTCCAAGTCTTTGCTATTGTGAATAGTGCTAAAATAAACATATGTGTGCATGTGTCTTTATAGCAGCATGATTTATAATCCTTTGGTTATATACCCAGTAGTGGGATGGCTGGGTCATATGGTACTTCTAGTTCTAGATCCTTGAGGAATCGCCATACTGTTTTCCATAATGGTTGAACTAGTTTACAATCCCACCAACAGTGTAAAAGTGTTCCTATTTCTCCACATCCTCTCCAACACCTGTTGTTTCCTGACTTTTTAATGATTGCCATTCTAACTGGTGTGAGATGGTATCTCGTTGTGGTTTTGATTTGCATTTCTCTGATGGCGAGTGATGATGAGCATTTTTTCATGTGTCTGTTGGCTGTATGAATGTCTTCTTTTGAGAAAGGTCTGTTCACATCCTTTGCCCGCTTTTTGATGGGGTTGTTTGTTTTTTTCTTGTAAATTTGAGTTCTTTGTAGGTTCTGGATATTAGCCCTTTGTCAGATGAGTAGATTACAAAAATTTTCTCCCATTCTGTAGGTTGCCTGTTCACTCTGATGGTAGTTTCTTTTGCTGTGCAGAAGCTCTTTAGTTTAATTAGATCCCATTTGTCAATTTTGGCTTTTGCTGCCATTGCTTTTGGTGTTGTAGACATGAAGTCCTTGCCCAAGCCTATGTCCTGAAGGGTATTACCTAGGTTTTCTTCTAGGGTTTTTATGGTATGAGGTGTAACATTTAAGTCTCTAATCCATCTTGAATTAATTTTCATATAAGGAGTAAGGAAAGGATCCAGTTTCAGCTTTCTACTTATGGCTAGTCAATTTTCCCAGCACCATTTATTAAATAGGGAATCCTTTCCCCATTTCTTGTTTCTCTCAGGTTTATCAAAGATCAGATGGCTGTAGATGTGTGGTATTATTTCTGAGGACTCTGTTCTGTTCCATTGGTCTATATCTCTGTTTTGGTACCAGTACCATGCTGTTTTGGTTACTGTAGCCTTGTAGTATAGTGTGAAGTCAGGTAGCGTGATGCCTCCAGCTTTGTTCTTTTGACTTAGGATTGTCTTGGCAATGTGGGCTCTTTTTTGGTTCCATATGAACTTAAAAGCAGTTTTTTCCAATTCTGTGAAGAAAGTCATTGGTAGCTTGATGGGGATGGCATTGAATCTATAAATAACCTTGGGCAGTATGGCCATTTTCACGATATTGATTCTTCCTATCCATGAGCATGGTGTTCTTCCATTTGTTTGTGTCCTCTTTTTTCACTGAGCAGTAGTTTGTAGTTCTCCTTGAAGAGGTCCTTTACATCCCTTGTAAGTTGGATTCCTAAGTATTTTATTCTCTTTAAAGCAATTGTGAATGGAAGTTCATTCCTGATTTGGCTCTCTGTTGTCTGTTACTGGTGTATAAGAATGCTTGTGATTTTTGCACATTAATTTTGTATCCTGAGACTTTGCTGAAGTTGCTTATCAGCTTAAGGAGATTTTGGGCTGAGATGATGGGGTTTTCTAAATATACAATCATGTCATCTGCAAACAGGGACAATTTGACTTCTTCTTTTCCTAACTGGATACCCTTGATTTTTCTCTTGCCTGATTGCCCTAGCCAGAACTTCCAACACTATGTTGAATAGGAGTGGTGAGAGAGGGCATTCCTGTACTTGTACCAGTTTTCAAAGGGAATTTTTCCAGTTTCTGCCCATTCAGTATGATATTGGCTGTGGGTTTGTCATAAATAGCTCTTATTATTTTGGGATATGTTCCATCAATACCGAATTTATTGAGCGTTTTTAGCATGAAGAGCTGTTGAATTTTGTCAAAGGCCTTTTCTGCATCTATTGAGATAACCATGTAGTTTTTGTCTTTGGTTCTGTTTATATGCTGGATTATGTTTATTGATGTGCATATGTTGAACTAGCCTTGCATCCCAGGGATGAAGCCCACTTGATCATGGTGGATAAGCTTTTTGATGTGCTGCTGGATCCAGTTTGCCAGTATTTTATTGAGGATTTTTGCATCAATGTTCATCAGGGATATTGGTCTAAAATTCTCTTTTTTTGTTGTGTCTCTGCCAGGCTTTGGTATCAAGATGATGTTGGCCTCATAAAATGAGTTAGGGAGGATTCCCTTTTTTATTGATTGGAATAGTTTCACAAGGAATGGTACCAGCTCCTCCTTGTACCTCTGGTAGAATTCAGCTGTGAATCCATGTGGTCCTGGACTTTTTTGGTTGGTAGGCTATTAATTATTGCCTCAATTTCAGAGCCTGCTATTGGTCTATTCAGGGATTCAGCTTCTTCCTATTTTAGTCTTGGGAGAGTATAAGCGTCCAGGAAATTATCCATTTCTTCTAGATTTTCTAATTGATTTGCGTAGAGGTGTTTATAGTATTCTCTGATGGTAGTTTGTATTTCTGTGGGGTTGGTGATGATATCCCCTTTATCATTTTTTATTGCGTCTAGTTGATTCTTCTCTCTTTTCTTTTTTATTAGTCTTCCTAGCGGTCTATCAATTTTGTTGATCTTTTCAAAAAACCAACTCTTGGATTCATTGATTTTTTGGAGGGTTTTTTGTGTCTCTATCTCTTTCAGTTCTGCTCTGATCTTAGTTATTTCTTGCCTTCTGCTAGCTTTTGAATGTGTTTGCTCTTGCCCTCTAGTTCTTTTAATTGCGATGTTAGAGTGTCAATTTTATATCTTTCCTGCTTTCTCTTGTGTGCATTTAGTGCTATAAATTTCCCTCTATACATTGCTTTAAATGTGTCCCAGAGATTCTGGTGTGTTGTATCTTTGTTCTCATTGGTTTCTAAGAACATCTTTATTTCTGCCTTCATTTCCTTATGTACCCAGTAGTCATTCAGGAGCAGGTTATTCAGTTTCCATGTAGTTGAGCAGTTTTGGTTGAATTTCTTAGTCCTGAGTTCTAGTTTGATTGCACTGTGGTTAGAGAGACAGTTTGTTATAATTTCTGTTCTTGTACATTTCCTGAGGAGTGCTTTACTTCCAATTATGTGGTCAATTTTGGAATAAGTGCGATGTGGTGCTGAGAAGAATGTATATTCTGTTGATTGGGGTGGAGAGCTCTGTAGATGTCTATTAGGTCTGCTTGCTGCAGAGATGAGTTCAATTCCTGGATATCCTTGTTAACTTTCTGTCTCGTTGATCTGTCTAATGTTGACAGTGGAGTGTTGAAGTCTCCCATTATTATTGTATGGGAGTCTAAGTCTCTTTGTAAGTCTCTAAGGACTTGCTTTATGAATCTGGGTGCTCCTGTATTGGGTGCATATATATTTAGGATAGTTAGCTCTTCCTGTTGAATTGATCCCTTTACCATTATGTAATGGCCTTCTTTGTCTCTTTTGATCTTTGATGGTTTAAAGTCTGTTTTCTCAGAGACTAGGATTGCAACCCCTGCTTTTTTTGTTCTCCATTTGCTTGGTAGATTTTCCTCTATCCCTTTATTTTGAGCCTATGTATGTCTCTGCATGTGAGATGGGTCTCCTGAATACAGCAAACTGATGGGTCCTGACTCTTTATCCAGTTTGCCAGTCTGTGTCTTTTAATTGGACCATTTAATCCATTTACATTTAAGATTAATGTTGTTATGTGTGAACTTGATCCTGCCATTGTGATATTAACTGGTTATTTTGCTCGTTAATTGATGCAGTTTCTTCCTAGCCTCGAAGGTCTTTAAATTTTGGCATGTTTTCGCAATGGCTGGTACCGGTTGTTCTTTTCCATGTTTAGTGCTTCCTTCAAGGTCTCTTGTAAGGCAGGCCTGGTGGTGACAAAATCTCTAAGCATTTGCTTATCTGTAAAGGATTTTATTTCTCCTTCACTTATGAAACTTAGTTTGGCTGGATATGAAATTCTGGGTTGAAAATTCTTTTCTTCAAGAATGTTGAATATTGGCCCCCACTCTCTTATGGCTTGTAGAGTTCTGCAAAAGATCTGCTGTTAGTCTGATGGGCTTCCCTTTGTGGGTAACCCGACCTTTCTCTCTGGCTGCCCTTAAGATTTTTTCCTTCATTTCAACTTTGGTGAATCTCGCAATTACGTGTCTTGGAGTTGCTCTTCTTGAGGAGTATCTTTGTGGTGTTCTGTGTATTTCCTGAATTTGAATGTTGGCCTGCCCTACTATGTTGGGGAAGTTCTCCTGTATGATATCCTCAAGAGTGTTTTCCAACTTTGTTCCATTCTCCCCGTCACTTTCAGGTACACCAATCAGACATAGATTTGGTCTTTTTACATAATCCCATACTTCCTGCAGGCTTTGTTCATTTCTTTTTCTTCTTTTTTCTTTTGGTTTCTCTTCTCACTTCATTTCATTCATTTGATCCTCAATCGCTGATACTCTTTCTTCCAGTTGATCGAGTTGGTTACTGAAGCTTGTACATTTGTCACGTATTTCTCGTGTCATGGTTTTCATCTCTGTCAGTTCGTTTATGGCCTTCTCTGCATTAATTATTCTAGTTATCAATTCTTCCACTCTTTTTTCAAGATTTTTAGTTTCTTTGCGCTGGGTACATAATTCTTCCTTTAGCTCTGAGAAACTTAATGGACTGAAGCCTTCTTCTCTCATCTCGTCAAAGTCATTCTCCATCCAGCTTTGATCCGTTGCTGACGATGAGCTGCGTTCCTTTGCAGTGAGAGATGCACTCTTATTTTTTGAATTTCCAGCTTTTCTGCACTGCTTTTTCCCCATTTTTGTGGTTTTATCTGCCTCTAGTCTTTGATGATTGTGACTTACTGATGGGGTTTTGGTGTGGGTGTCCTTCCTGTTTGTTAGTTTTCCTTCTAACAGTCAGGACCCTCCGCTGTAGGTCTCTTGGAGATTGCTTGAGGTCCACTCCAGACCCTGTTTGCCTGGGTATCAGCAGCTGAGGCTGCAGAAGATAGAATATTGCTGAACAGTGAGTGTACCTGTCTGATTCTTGCTTTGGAAGCTTCCTCTCAGGGGTGTACTCCACCATGTGATGTGTGGGGTGTTGGTCTGCCCCTAGTAGGGGATGTCTCCCAGTTAGGCTACTCAGGAGTCAGGGACCCACTTGAGTAGGCAGACTGTCCATTCTCAGATCTCAACCTCTGTGTTGGGAGATCCACTGCTCTCTTCAAATCTGTCAGACACAGTCATTTGCATCTGCAGAGATTTCTGCTGTTTTGTTGTTGTTGTTGTTGTTTATTAGCTGTGCTCTGTCCCCAGAGGTGGAGTGTACAGAGACAGGCAGGGCTCCTTGAGCTGCTGTGAGCTCCATCCAGTTCCAGCTTCCCAGCGACTTTGTTTACCTACTTAAGCCTCAGCAATGGCAGGCGCCCCCTCCCCAGCCTTGCTGCTCCCTTGCAGTTAGATCGCAGACTGCTGTGCTAGCAATGAGGGAGGCTCCATGGGCAGGCATGGGACCCTCCTGGCCAGGTGTGGGATATAATCTTCTGGTGTGCCCATTTGCTAAGACCCTTGGTAGAGCGCAGTATTGGGGTGGGAGTTACCCAATTTTCCAGGTGTTGTGTGTCTCAGTTCCCCTGGCTAGGAAAAGGGATTCCCTTCCCCCTTGCACTTCCCAGGTGAGGCGACACCTCGCCCTGCTTCAGCTCTCGCTGGTTGGGCTGCAGCAGCTGACCAGCACCGATTGTCCAGCACCCCCTAGTGAGATGAACCCAGTACCTCAGTTGAAAATGCAGAAATCACCTTCCTTCTGTGTCGCTCATGCTGGGAGCTGGAGACTGGAGCTCTTCCTATTCTGACATACCTGTTTTTAATCACAGACATGAATCTCTGCAAAGGAAAATTTCAAAACTAAATAAGATCAGTTAATATTTTCATGGTACATAACAGTCAGGAGCAATCTTTTGTTACCTAAACATCAAGGGTTTACTTTCAGTCCTGCAGCTTGCCACACAGAAAGCCAATCACTGAGACAATGAGTATTGCCAGGGAAGAAGGCTTTAATGGGTGTTGCAGCTGAGGAAATGGGAAATCAATGTCAAATCCATCTCCCTGATGGACTAAATTCAGGGGTTTATATAGCAGGGAAGAAATGTAACTAAATACAAATAGAAAGGAATTAGGAAGAGGTAAGGAATAGGAGTTGGCTAACGGGAAGCAGGTAGTTGCTTAGACAATCATGATGGACGAGGAGTTGAATTTCTCCTTGTCAGTATGTAGTGATATGTTAAGTTTTGGTTCCTTGATATCATTTGGGAGACCTGAAGGTTGGTTTCCTGAGAAAGGAACTCAGATAAGACAAATGTGACTTTTTCAAGTTTTAAGACTAAGAGGGACAATTTCTACATTTATTCAAAAGAAACCATAAACATCAATTATATGGGAAAACTGGGTTGATTTAAATTCTACAAATATTTTTATATAGCAGCAGACATAGAAAGTGATAATATGGCACACCAAAGTGAGTGGATGACTGGCTTTGAGAGCTTTAGGTGCTCTCAGCCCTCCTGACTGATTTGGGGCTGAGCAACACAAAATCAATGTGCCCGTATACTGATAACCCTTACATAGCACTCCAGAGTGCTGTGACCCACTAGTTTGGAAGCTCTGGTTTACCTTTTCATAAAATGTAATATATATATATTTTATCTAAAGATGGCTGAGTAATTTAATCTTGCTTGTCCTGAGAATGCAAGGGATGTGTGAGAGGGAGTTGTATCTTCTCTTTCTGAACTCCATCAGTTAGCAAAAGGAGGGGAATCTACTTATTGGTGGTTGTTATCTTCTTTTTACAGATGAGGTAACTGAAATAACACACAGAGGGTCACTTAACCTACATGTGGCCAATTAGATTCATATGCTGTAATTCTGACATCTAATGTTCTTATAATCTCACTGTGATTGCTCCACTACATGCATATGTTATGCACTTAATCACTCACATCGCTGATACAAACAGAATTCTCTATCAAAATTGTTAGTCCAGAAACAAATCCTGTAATGCTTTCTAAGTACTCTTTAATGACTCTGAGTGTTGAAAGGGACTCAAATGAGGAAACTGAAGCCCAAAAAGATTAAGTGACTTGCTTAAGTCTAATGAAACCCATGTCTCTATTTTATTACATTTATTAAATTTTACAAAAAGAGACCACCGAATAGAAGTATATATATATATATATATATATATATGTGTGTGTGTGTGTGTGTGTGTGTGTGTGTCTGTATTTAAAAGCTGATTGTTTTGACAAATCAAACAGTGAAGAGGTGTATTAATATAAAGTTAATTTCATCCTCTCTTCCATTCCATTTCAACCACTAAAATAACTAATGTTTACTGTTATATACTTCCTCACTTTCCTCTATACTAACATTTTCTTCCTCTCTCTCCCCGCCTTCTCTCTTTGTGTGTATATATGTGTATGTGTGTATACATATATAAAATACATTATTTTCTTTCATATATACACATATATGCAAATATTCCCCTTCTCTATTTTTTTTTATAAAAAAGAGAACATGCTATGCATATCATGCTTCAGCCTTCCCCATGACACACAACCGTATGAGAAACATCCTTCCACGTCTTCTACAGGTATAATTCATTTTGCTGCATAATAGTTTACAGGACAGAATTACTTATTTTATTCAATCAGTCTTCTACTAATGGATATTTATGCGTTTTTTTTTTCTATTTTTGTTTTTAATAACCACAGTGTTGCAACATCCTTGTAAACATACATGCTTCCTTACATCCATGGCATACAAGATGGAAATGTTCTCTGTCACTATTACAGTTTTGTAGGTTCTAGCTGATGCAATAAGAAAATTAAATGAAATATGCTATATAAATATTGGAAAAGAAGAGACAAAATAATCTTAATTTTCAGATTATATGATTGCATACCTAGAAAACCCAAAGGACTCAATAACAACAACAACAAAAAATAGAATTAATGAGAAACTTCAGTATGGTAGCTTACTAAAAATATACAAAAATTCAATACCTTTTGTTTTTGCAGACAATAACCAGTTAGACATGTAAAGGTGAAAAATGAAATGATCTTGTTTAAACAATGAAACTATAAAACACTTTATAATACATTTAACGAGGATGCAAAGGGGCTTATATAAAAATAAGATTAATATTTACAAACCATCAATTGGACAAGGGATTAATCACCAGAATATATAAGGATCTCAAATGATTTTGTAGGGAAAAAAATCTAATCTAATTTGAAAAATGGGCAAAACATTTAAATAGACATTTCTCAAAAGAAGACATACAAATGGGAAACAGAAATATGAAAAGGTGCTCAATATCATTGATCATCAGATAAATGCAAATCAAAACTACAATGAGATATTTCACTCCAATTACAGTGACTTATATTCAAAATGCAGACAATAACAAATGCTAGTGAGGATTTGGAGAAAAGGGAACACTTCTACACTGTTGGTAGGAATGTAAACTACTACAACCCTATGGAGAATGGTTTGGAGATTCCTCAAAAAACTAAAAATTGAACTACCATATGCTCTAGCAACCCCACAACTGGGTATATACCCAAAAGAAAGGAAATCAGTATTTCAAAGATATATCTGAACTTCCATGTTTATTGCAGCACTGTGCACAATAGCCACGATTTGGAAGCAATCTAAGTGTCCATCAACAGATGAATGGATAAAGAAAATGTGATATATATACACAATGGAATACTATTCCACCATAAAAAATGAGATTCTGTCATTTGCAACAACATGAATGGAACCAGAGGTCATTAGGTTAAATGAAATAGGCCAGGCACTGAAAGACAAATACCACATATTCTCACTTATTTGCGGCCTCTAAAAATGAAAACAATTGAACTTATAGACATAGATAGTAGAAGGATGGTTACCAGAGGCTGGGAAGGGTATAGGGGCATTGCAGAGAGGTGGGGATGGTTAATGGATACAAAAAATAGTTAGGAAAAATGAATCAGACCTATTATTTGCTAGCACAACAGGGAGTCTATAGTCAAAAATAATTTAATTTTCCATTTTAAAATAGAAAAGTACAGTTGGATTGTTCGTAACACAAAAGGTTAATGCTTGAGGGAATGGACATCCCATTTTCTATGATGTGATTATTACACATTGGATGTCTGTATCAAAATAACTCATGTCATCACAAATATATAACCTACTGTGTACCCATGAAAATAAAATAACATTGAGGCACTATTACATACATATTAGAAAAGCTAAAATCGAAAACACAGATGACACCCAATGCTAGCAAGGTTGTGTAGCAACAGGAAGAATTATTCATAGCAAATGGGAATGCAAAATGATACAGCCACTTTTAAAAAACAGTTGGCAGTTCATTATAAAGTTCAAAGTAAGCTTTGCATAATGTCCAGCAATTGCACTTGTAGGCAGTTACCAAAATTAGTTGAAAAGTTTTGTCCACACAAAAGCCTACACACAAATGTTTATAGCGTCTTTATTTACAGTTGCCAATAATTGTATGCAACCAGGATGTCCTTCATCCTTTGTGACTGGCTAAACAAACTGTGGTACATTCATATAATAAAATAATATTAAGATGTAAGAAAAATGATGTATCAAATCATGAAAAGACATGGAGAAACTTTAAATGTGAAACCGTAAGTGAAATAAGCCAGTCTGAAAAGGGTACATAATGTATGCTTAGAACTATGTGACATTCTGGAAAAGGTAGTACTATAGAGACAATTAAAAAGATCAGTGGTTGCCACTGATATTGTGGAGGAAATATGAAGGAAGGAATCAATATATGAATCACAGAATATTTTTAGGGTGGGAAACAATTTTTAGGATGGCAAACAACTCTGTATGATGCTGTAATGATGGACACATGAAATTATTCATTGTCAAAACCAGTTGAATTGTACAAAACACAGAGTGCACCCTCATGTTAACTGTGGACCTTCTTTAATAACAATCTATAAATATTCATTCATCAATTAGACCAAATTGATCACATTAATGCAAAATGTTAATAATATTTAGAAAACTTGATGTGAGAGTTTGGAGGGTATGTGGAAACCCTGTAATTTCCGCACATTTCTTTCTATAAACCTAAAACTAAAACTAAAGCCTATTGATTAAGAAAGAAAACCTAAAAATGCATTATAGGACACAAAATATGATCCAAATTAATGAAGAGACAACATGTTTCTGCATGGGAAGATATCAAAGAATAAAAGATACATTTTTCCAGAATATGTGTAAGTAGTGCAATTTGATAGAATATAAATTATTTGAAACTGGACAACATAATTACACAGTTAATATAAATGAATATACCAGAATTGCCAAGAAAATATTGGAAAAAAGCATTCATGAGAGGGGACATATTCTGTGAGTTGCTATCATTTACTACAAAGCAGCATCAATTGAAACAGTAAGCTAAGGAAAAGATAATTGACCTGTAGAATAGAGAATCCAGAAACAGATAAAAATACATATGTATGAGAATGTAGAATATAATAAAGGTAACATTTCATTTTAATGTAGGTGGAGGGAGGATGATGGTTTATTTAAAAATGATGTGGACATAATTGAATATCTACTTAGAAAAAAAATTAGATCTCTGATTCTTGTACCCTGTTTAAGAAAAATTCTAAATGAATTATAAAGAGTTAATTTCATCTACAAAAATAGTGGTTTAGGAATGACCATTTCTAAATGCCATCACTTATTTCAATGAGCTAAATTTTTAAAGAAAAGAGCTTTACATTGATTTATCTTGTTATGCATTCTGGCTGTTTTTTCTAAAGGTGGAAAAAATGTCATTAGAAACCTCATAATACCGCAGTCTGAATGATCAACACTTGCTTGCTAAAAAAAAAAAAAAAAAAATGGTTTCCCAAAATGCTTGGAGATTTTGAATCCCTTTTGGAAGTCTAACAAAATTAATCTGTGCCTTCTTTCATAACCATAAAATTGTATGCCACCCTTGAATTTTTAATCTTGTAACAAGAATTTTCAAAGACATATTTATCCAGAAGGAATGAGTTGCAAAGCTCATGAAGGCTTCAATTTGGTGTGCCCTGAAACCATAGTCAGTGACACAAGATTTAAGATCCATTTGTACTTCCTTTTATTCCTAGATATGGCATTAGAAGTGGGGAGGTTTTTTTTTTTTTTAACTGTAAATTATAAAAAAGATGGGCTAATTCAATAGGAATGGGTATTTGGCATGTATAAGAAGCACTGGGCTCAAGTTTGAGGACTTGGATTCTGATCACCATACTGCCATTAACATGGATAAGTAATTAAATACCACTGGACCTCAATTTCCCCACATATAAAATAGATGTAATTAATAGCTGTTGTATACCCTAGACATGTTATAAAAGTTTAATGATTAAAGTCTTTACTTGAGATTTGCTGCAACTATAGAAATGGAAAAGTAATGTGGAAGCCAGAAATATAGTTACCTAAGACATCTCAGACCCTAATTTAAGGCTGAGGTTCTTTTGAAGGTCAAATTATTATGTATAATTTACAAATAGCAAAATTCATCCATTTTACATGTACAATGTGATTTGATGTGTTTTGACAAATGTATACACCATAGTCAAGATATGGAACAGTTCTGTCACTCCAAGTTCCTGTATGTCCTTTTGTATTCAATCCTCTCACCCCAGCCTTAGTCTTTGGTAAAAATTCCTTTGTTTCTATTCCTATAATTTCCATTTTCCAGAATGTCATATAAATGGAATAATATAATATGTAGCTTTTTTGTCTGTCTTCCTTTACTTAGCATAATGCATTTAACACCCATCTATGTTGTGACATATATCAATAATTCATTTCTTTTTATGCTGAATAGTATTCCACTGCATAGACGTACCGTTTAACCATTCACTAATTGATGACCATTTGGATTATTGCCACTTTTGATTAGGAATAAAACTGTTACAAGCATTGGGTTTTGACGTTATATTTTCTTGCTTTATCAACATGATTTGTTTTTGTCAACTTTGTAATCTTTTAACAGGCATGCCTTTTTAAAATTTAACAAGAGTTTGCTCTTGATCTTTCCCAAATTGTTCTAAGAATCTAGGCTTAGAAGGTGCTTGAGTATATCTTTAATGGCATCCCAGGGATACAAACAGTTCAAAGCAAACTAAAGCTTCTTACACAATGTCTTTCCTACAGTCTATCTTCAATGTATCCAGCACAATGATCTTTTAGAAATACACATCTGATCATAGGATGCCACTTCTTAGCGAACTCTAATGATTCTATAAAATCATTTAGAAGACAGCTCCTTTTTATTGAGTGTTTGCAGGGCCTAACATGTGCCAAATATGTTCATGCATTACATGACTCAATCTTTAGTGAAGCCTTATGAGATAGGCTACACTGTGGCAGAGCTGAGATTTGAACCCTGACAGTGTGCAAATATCTTAGAATGGAATTTAAGGTTCTTTACATTTGAATCCAGCCACTCTCAACAGAGCAAAATTATTTGGAACTTTTTTTTTCTGCTTCAAGTGTTTTCACATCTGTGTGCTTCTGCGCATGTTCCTTCTGTCTTCTACGTTCTGCCTGCCTTTTATATATTGTTCAAAACTCAGCTCAGATGCTCATAGTAGCCCACCTGCACACCATCCCCTTGCCCAGACCCAGTCTGCTCCAATATATGAATGACTCAGCAATGAAATTTAAACATTTCTTCTTTTTCTTTCTCTATTTCTTCCTGTTCTAGTATTCCCATTATGCCTATGTTACACCTTTTGTAGTTCCACGGTTCTTGGATATTCCGATTCACTTTTTTCCATTCATCTCTCTCCTTCCTTTTCTTGCTGGGAAGTTTCTATTGACATTATATTCAAACTCATTGGTTCTTTCCTCAGCTATTTAAAGTCTATTAATAAGCCCTTCAGTGGCATTACTTTATTTCTGTTACAGTGTTTTGATTCCTAGCATTTCCTTCAGATTATTGTAAGCTTCCATCTCTCTGCTTACATTACCCATCTACTCTTACATGATGTCTACTTTTTCCATCAGAGGTGTTAATATTTTAATCATACTTATTTTAAGTTCCCAATCTGGGAAATATAAAATTTCTGCCATGTCTGAGTCTGTTTTTTTTTTTTTTTTTTTTAACTTTTATTTTAGGTTCAGGGGTACATGTGAAGGTTTGTTACATAGGTAAACACGTGCCACAGGGTTTGTTTTACAGAACAAATAGGTGTCAAGGTATTTTACATCACCTAGGTATTAAGCCCAGTATCCAATAGTTGTCTTTTCTGCTACTCTCCTTCCACCTTTAAGTAGACCCCAGTGTCTGTTGTTTTCTTCTTTGTGTTCATATGTTCTTATCAGTTAGCTCCCACTTACAAGTGAGAATATATGATATGTGGTTTTCATTCCCTGCATTAGTTTGCTAAGGACCATAGCCTCCAGCTCCATCCATGTTTCCACAAAAGACATGATGTCATTCTTTTTTATGGCTGCATAGTGTTCCGTGGTGAATACGTACCACATTTTCTTTATCCAATCTGTCATTGATGAGCATTTAGGTTGATTCTACATCTTTGCTCTTGTGAATAGTGCTGCAATTAACATTTGTGTGCATGTGTCTTTATGGTAGAATGAGTGATTTATATTCCTCGGGGTATATACCCAGTAATGGGATTGCTGGGTCAAATGGTATTTCTGTTTTGCTCTTTGAGGAATCATCATACTGCTTTCTGCAATGGTTGAACTAATTTACATTCCCACCAACAGTGTATAAGTGTTTCTTTTTCTCCACAACCTCACCAGCATCTGTTATTTTTTGACTTTTTGGTAATAGCTGTCTGACTGGTGTGAGATAGTATTTCATTGTGGCTTTGATTTGCATTTCTCTAATGATCAGTGATGTCGAGCATTTTTTCATATGCTTGTTGGTCGCATGTATGTCTTCTTTTGAAAAGTGTATGTTCTTGTCCTTTGCCCACTTTTTAATGGGGCTGTTTATTTTTCTCTTGGAGATTTAAGTTCCTTACAGATGCTGGATATTAGACCTTTGTCATATGCAAAATTTGCAAAATTGTTCTCCCATTCTGTAGATTGCCTGTTTACACTGTTGAAAGTTTCTTTTGCCGTGCAGAAGTTCTTAAGCTTAATTAGACCCCACTTGTCAATTTTTGCTTTTGTTGTGATTGCTTTTGGTGTCTTTGTCATGAAAGTTTTGCCTGTGTCTATGTCCTGAATGGTGTTGCCTAGTTTATCTTCCAGAATTTTTATAGTTTTGGGTTTTACATTTAATTCATTAAACCATTTTGAGTTAACCTTTGTATATGATGTAAGGAAGGGGTCCAGCTTCAATCTTCTGCATATGACTAGCCAGTTGTCCCAGCATCGTTTATTGAAAAGGGAGTCTTTTCCCCATTGCTTGTTTTTGGCAACTTTGTCGAAGATCAGATGGTCATAGATGTGTGGTCTTATTTCTGGCTCTCTATTCTTCCATTAGTCTATATGCCTGTTTTTGTACTAGCACCCTGCTATTTTAGTTGCTGTACCCCTGTAGTATAGTTTCAAGTCATTTAACATGATGCCTCCAGCTTTATTCTATTTGCTTAGAATTGCCTTGTCTCTTTGGGCTCTTTTTTGGTTCCTTATGAATTTCAAAGCAGTTTTTTCTAGTTCTCTGAAGAATGTCATTGGTAATTTGATAGGAATAGCATTGAATCTATAAATTGCTTTGAGTAGTAGGGCTATTTTAATATTGATTCTTCCTATCCATAAGCATGGGATGTTTTTCCATTTGTTTGCATCTTCTCTGATTTATTTGAGGAGTGTTTTGTAATTCTTATTGTAAAGATCTTTCACCTCTCTGGTTAGCTATACACCTAGGTATTTTATTACTTTTGTGGCAATTTTTAATGGGACTGCTTTTACAATTTGGCTCTCAGTTTGCCTGTTGTTGGTGTATGTTAATGCTGGTGATTTTATACATTAATTTAACATTTTTCTCATATTTTCAACTTTTTGATGTTTGCCTTAATTTCATACCATTCGACCCAGCAATCCCATTACTGGGTATATGCCAGAGGAATATAAAAGTTTATAAATCAAACGTTGCTGAAACTTTGCTGAAGTTGTTTATCAGCTGAAGGAGCTTTTGAGCTGAGACAATGGGGTTTTCCAGATATATAATCATGTTGTCTGCAAACAGAGATAGTTTGACTTCTTCTCTTCCTATTTGGATGCACTTTATTTCTTTGTCTTGCCTGATTGCCCTGGCCAGAACTTCTAATACTATGTTGAATAGGAGTGGTGAGAGAGAGCATCCTTGTCTTGTGCCAGTTTTCAAGGGGGATGCTTCCAGCTTTTTCCCATTCAGTATGATGTTGGCTATGGGTTTGCCATAGATGGTTCTTATTATTTTCAGATATGTTCTTCAATACCTGGGGTATTGACAGTTTTTAACATGAAGTGGTGTTGAATTTTATCAAAAGCCTTTTCTTTGTCTGTTGAGATAATCATGTGGTTTTTGTCTTTAGTTCTGTTTATCTGATGAATCACATTTATTGATTTGCATGTGTTGAACCAGCCTTGCAGCTCAGGGACGAAGCCTGCTTGATCATGGTGTATTAACTTTAGATGTGCTACTGGATTTTGTTTGCAAGTATTTTGTTGAGGATTTCTGCATCGAAGTACATCAAGGATATCAGTCTGAAGTGTGTTGTTGTTGTGTCTCTGTCAGGTTTTGTTATCAGAACAATGATGGTTTCATAGAATGAGTTTGGGAGGAGTCCCTCCTCCTCAATTTTTTTGAATAGTTTCTGTAGGAATGGTACCAGCTCTTATTGGTATGTCTGGTAGAATTTGGCTATGAATCCATCAAGTCCTGAGCCTTTTTTTTTTTCTTTTCTTCTTCTTCTTCTTTTGTGGATAAGCTATTTATTATTGATTCAATTTCTTCTTTTTCTTTTCTTTTCTTGTTTTTGTTTTTGTTTTTGTTTTGAGACGGAGTCTCTCTCAGTCACCCAGGCTGGAGTGCAATGGTGCGATCTTGGATCACTGCAACCTCCGCCTCCTGGATTCAAGCGATTCTCCTATCTCAGCCTCCCGAGTAGCTGGGATTACAGGTACCTGCCACCACACCCAGCTAATTTTTTTGTATTTTAGTAGAGACAGGGTTTCACCATGTTGCCCAGGCTGTTCTCAAACTCCTGAGCTCAGGCAATCCACCTGCCTCAGCCTCCCAAAGTGCTAGAATTACAGGCATGAGCCACTGTGCCTGGCCTGTTGATTCTATTTCAAAACTCATTATTAGTTTGTTCAAGGATTCAGTTTCTTCCTGGATCAGTCATGGAAGGTTGTATGTGTCTAGGAAGTTATACGTCACTTCTAGGTTTTCTAATTTGTGTACATATAGGTGTTTCTAGTAGTTTCTGATGGGGGTTTTTATTTCTGTGGCATCAGCAGTAACATTTTCTTCATCATTTCCAATTGGGTTTATTTGGATCTTCTCTCTTCTTCTTTATTAGTCTAGTTAGTGGGCTATCTATCTTATTAATGTTTTCAAGAAAACTTTTGAATGGTTTTTGTGTCTTAATTTCCTTCAGTTCAGCTCTAATTTTTGTTATTTCTTGTCTTCTGCTAGTGTTGGAGTTGATTTGTTCTTGCTTATCACTTTCAGATTTGATGTTAGGTTGTTAATTTGAAACGTTTCTGACTATTTGATGTAGGCATGGAGTGCTCTGAATCTCTCCTTAACACTGCCCTAGCTGTGTCCCAGAGATTCTGGTATATTGTATCTTTGTTCTCATTATTTTCAAGGAAATTCTTAATTTCTGCCTTAATTTCATAAATTACCCAAGAGTCATTCTGGAGCATATTGTTTAATTTCCATGTAACTGTATGGTTTTAAGTGATTTTCATAGTCTTAACTTCTATTTTTATTACACTGTGGTCTGAAAGTGTGTTCGGTATGATTTTTATTTTTTTACATTTGTTGAGGATTGTTTTATGTCCAATTATGTGGTTGGCTTTAGAGTATATGCCATGTACCAATGAGAAGAATATATATTCTGTTGTTTTCAGGTGGAGAGGTCTGTAAAGGTCTATGAGATCCATTTGGTCCAATGTTAAGTTCAGGTCTTGAATATCTTTGTTAATTTTCTGCCTTGATTACCTGTCTAATACTCAGTGGGGTGTTTAAGTCTCCCACTATTATTGTGTTGGAGTCTATGTATCTTTGTAGGTCTCTAAGAACTTGCTTTATGAATCTGGGTTCCCCTATGGTAGGCGCATACATATTTAGGATAGTTAGGTCTTCTTGTTAAATTAAACCCATTACCATTATGTAATACCCTTTTCTATATTTTAATCTTTGTTGGTTTGAAATCTGCTTTGTCTGAAATTAGAATTGCAACCCCTGCTTTTTTTCTGTTTTCCATTTGCTTGGTAGATTTTCCTTCACCTTTATTTGGAGCCTATGAGTATCATTACATGTGAGATAGGTCTTTTGAAGACAGCATACAATTGGGTCTTGAGTTTTTATCCAGCTTACCATTCTGCTCTGAGCCTTTTAAGTAAGCCATTTAGCTCTTTTACATTCAATATTAGTATTAATATGTGTGAATTTGATCTTGTCATTGTGCTGTTAGCTGGTTATTATGTTGACTTGTTTATCTGGTTGCTTTACAGTGACACTGCTCTATGTGTTCAAATGTGTTTTTGCATTAACTGGCAGTGGTCTTTTCTTTCTATATTATTGTTATTTTCAAGATCTCTTGTAAGGCAGGTCTGGTGGTAATGAATCCTCTAAACATTTGCTAATCTGAAAAGGATCTTATTTCTCCTTCATTTAGGAAGCTTAGTTTGGTTGAATATGAAATTCTTGGTTGAAGATTTTTTTCTTTAAGAATGTTGAATATAGGTCCCCAATCTCTTCCGTCTTGTAGAGCTTCAGCTGGGAGGTCTGCTCTTAGCCTGATGGGATTCCCTTTGTAGGTGACCTGCCCTTTCTCTCTAGCTGTCTTTAACATTCTTTCTTTCACTTTGACCTTGGAAAATCTGACAATTATGTATCTTGGGGATGATCTTCTTGTGTAGAATCTTGCAGGAGTTTTCTGTATTTCCTGAATTTGATACTTGGCCTCTCTAGCAAAGTTGGGGAGGTTTTCATGAATGATATCCTGAAATATGTTTTCCAAGTTGTTTGCTTTCTCCTCTCTTCTTTCAGGGATGCCAGTGATTCATAGATTTGTCCTTTTTACATAATCCCATATTTCTTGAATGTTTTGTTCATTCCTTTTTATTCTGTTTTCCTTATTTTTGTCTGACTGTTAATTCAAAGAATCAGTATTCAAGTTCTGAGATTCTTTCCTCAGGTTGCTTTATTCTGCTATTAATACTTGTGATTACATTGTGAAATTCTTGTATTGTGTTATTTAGCTCTGTCATACCTGTTAGGTTCATTCTTATATGAGCTATTTTGTCCTTCAGCTCCTGTATCATTTTATTGTGATTATTTCCCTTGGACTGGGTTTTTTCATCCTCCTCAATCTCAATTATCTTTGTTCCTATCCATATTCTGAATGCTATTTCTGTCATTCCTGCCAGTTCAGCCTGGTTAAGAACTCTTATGGGAGAACTCATGCATTTGTTTGTAGGACATACAACACTCTGGCCATTTGAGTTAACGGAGTTCATGCGTTGGTTCTTTCTCATCTCTGCCTGTGGATGTTCCTTTAACTGCAGTGTAGATTGAGTGCAGTCAATAGATGTTTCTGGATGTTTTCACTGGGCTGAGGCTTTGTGCAGGGTCTTTATTTGAAGCTGATTTCCTGTCTCTGGTTTCAGAGGGGGGGGTATGTTAATGAAGTATTTTTAATGTTGAAGGTTTGGAGTGTGATCCAGCAGGTGGCACATAGGCTTATTGGTCAGTTGGTACACTCTTGCTCAGTTGTGTGGCTTTCCTATGTTTCCTCACATTTGGGGCCTTGTTCCCTCTCAATTCTCTGAAAGTGTATTCCTCTCTCCTTTGAGTGCTGGCTGTAGGTTGCAACTTGGCACTACTGGGCTTCTCATAGTAGCTCTGGGGTGATCTCAGTGTTTTGTTTTTTTCCCCAACTTGGAGGCAGCAGAGGAAGGGACCTTAGTAGTGGTTGTGGCCAAGATCATTTGCTTGTCTCCTGGGAGCTCCACTCGAGAGAGATGCAGGTCAGCAATGGCTTAGTACAATCAGCCCAGGATCAAGGGCCTGTGCTGTGGGTCCAAGCCAGGACTTCCGTGTCTGGTGCCAAGTAGTGGGGAATGTGTGGCACCTGTGGGAGATAGACTAGCCTCCTCTCCTTGGGTCAACTGCAGCTTGTTGGTGGTGTGGAAAAGGTACTTAGCATATTTCCTCCGTAGTCTGATGGTAGCAAGGGCCGTTCCACTACAGAGGCAGTCTCACAGAGGTTTTCAGTTGTCCTTGGAGACTCTGTCCAGGAAGTTGCCAAGTTTCTACTCGCTCGATAGCTCTGGTAGGTGGTGACTGGAGGCCCATGCCTGGAGGACCTGCCTGGTAAGGAGATATGGGAATAGGAACCCACATAACAATCTGGTCAATTTTCCATAGGGCTGCTGTAGTATGCTGGGGGCCTGCTTTAGTCCGTAGTCACCTTGGATTTTCTAGTACCTGAAGGTATCACTAGTGGAGGCTACAAAACAGCAAAGATGGCAGCCTGCTTCTCCCTCTGGGAGCTTCGTCCCAGGGAGGTATGGATCTGTTGCTGGCCCAAAGTCACCTGAAGGAGGTGTGTGGAGATCCTGGTTGGAAGCTCCCGCTCAGCAAGGAGGAATGGGATTGGGGACTTGCTTAAAAAAGCAGCCTGGCCACATTTTGGTAGAGCAGCTCTGCTGTGCTGGGGGTCTGCTCTAGTTCCTGGTTGCCTTGGACATTCCAAAGCCCCAAAGTTGAAACAGCTAAGTTGCCCAAACAGCAAGGATGATGGTCTACCCCTCCTTCTGAGAGCTTCGTCCCAGGGAGGTTAAAAATCTGTTAGCCAGAGAACACCGACAGGGGTGACTGGAGGCCCAGTTTTGGAGATCCCACCCAATGAGTAGGAGTGGGATTGGGGACTCACTTAAAGAAGCAGTCTCGCCACATTTTGGTAGAGCAGCTGTTTTTTCACTGGGGAATCCCTTCTGCCTCTGGCCAGCTGGGACTCTCCAAAGCCTGAAGGTTGAAATGGCTAGGTCACCCAAACAGCAACGATGGTGGCTCACCCCTCCCTCTTGGATCTCCATCCCGGGAAGGTTACAAATCTCTGTTGACTAGAGAATAACAGCAGGGGTGGCTGCAGGCCCAGTTTGGGAGGTCCCATCCAGTGAGGAGGAGCAGTAGGATCAGGGATCCACTTAAAGAAGCAGTCTGGCCATGTTTTGGTAGAGCAGCTGTGCTGTGCTGGGGGATCCCTTACATCCCTGGTCAGCTAAGACTCTCCAAAGCCTGCAGGCTGGAATGGCTAAGTCACCCAAACAGCAATGACTCCCCCTGCCCCCGACCCTGGGAGCTCCTTTTTAGGGAGGTGCAATGCCCCTACCAGTGGCTAGCTGGAATTCCAAGCCTTATCTGTTAGGTGCTGTGGATGTGAGGCCTGCAGGCTGTTGCTGCTCAGTCCCTGGGTTCAGCCTCTTTCCTAGGGGTATGTAGGGAGGTCTAACTTTCCACTTTGCCAGAGCTGCAGCTACTCTTTCTGGAAAGCCCAAGTATATAAGACTCCAGGGTCTCCTCACATGTTTGAGTGGCTGCTCTGCCAAGACTCCACGTAGCTCCTTCTGTTAGACTGAAGGCCCTGGTGGAGTGGGTTCATATGGAGATCTGCTGATCCGAGGGTTGCAAAGATCCGTGGGAGAAGCGTGGTTTCCTGTGGTCACACATTCACTCACCACTTCTCTGTGCAGGGGAGGTTCTCCTGGCTCCATGTTGCTTCCAGGTGGGCCATTGTCCTGTCTTGCTTTTCTTCATTCTCCACAGGTCAAGTTGTTTTCTTGATTAGTTCCAATGTGAGTACCTGCATGTTTCAGTTGAAGGTATTGTATTAACTCGCCTCTTCTTTTCCTCTATGGGCCACACATGCTAGCTACTTCTAGTCAGCCATCCTGGCCACTTTATATCTTAGTCTATTTCTGATATTTGTTCTCTCTTCAAGCTGGTTTTTGTTTGTTTGTTTGTTTTGTCTTTTGTCTTGGTATACCTTGTAATTTTTCATTGAAACCTAGACATGATATACTGACTGGGTAAAAAGGAACTGAGATAAATAGGCCTTTAGTGTGAGGTTTTTAAATTTTTCTGGCTAAGACTAAGGCTGTTTTTACTGTTTTCTATAATTGTTGGTATTAGAGACTACAATTCTTTCTGGTGTCCTCGTTCTTCATTCTTCTGTTGTCTTTGGGTTTCCTTAGAGACTTCTTAAATAAGGTGTGAGTTGTGCAGTTCTCTAAACTGTGATGCCCTATTATTAGACAGGAGTCCTAACTGATGTGTTGGTAAGATACAGGTGAGGGCAAGTGCTATATAATATTATGACTAGGTCTCCGCTTTTTAGTGAACCATGTCTCTGAACTGTGACCACAAGTGCTTCTCAGCTTCTCTCCCACCCACTACTTGAGACAGGAAGGCTAGAAGGGCTAGAGCTGGCTTTGCTTCTTCCTCCACTTCAAAGGCTAAAAGGAGCTAGAGTTGGATAGTTTCCTTCTCCATGTGAAAGGCTAGAAAAGGGTAAAGAGTTCATACCAGTTGCTGGCTCGTGAAGCTGTTTCTGCTCCCAGTGAGCTGTGATTCTCTATATTCTCCTGCCTCTCCAGTTTTTGGTGTAGTAGTTTTCTTTGTGACCTCAGTTATCTGATGGATCTGAAAATGGTTATTGATGTTCAGTTTGTTTGGCTTTTTTTCTTGTTGTGAGGATAGTAGTGATGACTTCTAAGCCCTTTACATGTCAGACTGGAAACCAGAAGTTAATCTCAGCCTTAGAATGATAACTTTAGGTTAAAGTATTGTCGCTATGCTGCTATAGAAATTTGAATCACATTAACTCCTGATGATCATTAATATATCATAATACATGTATAACCTGAAAGCAAAGTACTAAAAGTAATAAAAATAATAGAATAACAGTTAATATTTATTGAGTAGTTTTAGCATGTGATGCCTTATATTACAGGGCATTTACATATATCACCTCAGTTAATCTTTATAATCACCCCAATTGGTAAATATTATCACCACCTGTTTTTTTTTTAATAGGTGAAGCAACTGAGGCTTAGATTGATTTAGTAGCATGCTCAAAAACATACTACTTGGGATTCTAATACAAGTGTTCAGTCTAGAACTTATATTCTTAACCACTGTGGGCTACCAATATCAACATTAAGACTGTGAAGGTAGAAAATTGGAGAAATAGAGCTTGGAAGGGAAGGACTCCTTGTAGTTGGTTATCCTAGGCATTTGGAGTAGAGATAGGTTGAAAAGGACAAGGTTCATAGCTAATTGGCAATCGTACTCCTAATTGTCTCCTCCATCTTTAAACTGCAGACAGTTCAGTTTCCCTAAAGATTTTTTTTTTCTTTTGAGATGGATTTTCACTCTTGTTACCCAGGCTGGAGTGCAATGGTATAATCTTGGCTCACCGCAACCTCTGCCTCCTAGGTTCAAGTGATTCTCCTGCCTCAGCCTCCCGAGTAGCTGGGTTTACAGGCATGCGCCACCATGCCCAGCTAATTTTGTATTTTTAGTAGAGAAGGAGTTTATCCATGTTAATCAGGCTGATCTCGAACTCCTGACCTCACGTGATCCACCCACCTTGGCCTCCCAAAATGCTAGGATCGCAGGCAGGAGCCACTGCGCCTGGCCCCCTAAAGATTTTTAAACAGATGTTTAGATGCCCTTTGGGAGAGTACAGTCTCCAGGGGGAAGGAGAAAAGTTGGCCTAAGGGGTAGATGTTGGGTATTCGAAAAAAGGTGTTTAAGGACTAGAAGTTACATGATTAGTTTATGGTCACATAGCTGCTTTGTGGTTAAACCTCAGAATCAGAAGAATATTAAAATCAATCTTCCTGATGTTCTTGCCATGAGGAATGAGTCATGTGCTCTGAATGGCACAAAGTAACCACAACCACCAAATCAAATGGATTTAGAAAACACCTGTAGGTATAATGATGATATCTCAGAAGTAGACTATGAGTACAGTGGTAAATATTTCAGGTTGGAAACTCCAAGATCCAAATTTGGCTGGCAACAGGTTACTTTAGGGTTCTTAGTAAACAGATGTCTCAGTTGTGTATTCTGGGCTTTCAACCCAGCAACTACTGGCACAGGACATTTGCCACCTAGGAAGGTGGGGAGGGAGGGGAAAAAAGCTGGGCTTCAAGTGTTGATATTATGTTGACTGGGTAAGGATGTCCTATAACAAACTACTTTATGAGGGGATAGCCAGGCCACAAAAAGGATCTGATTGTTGAACTTAAGCAACTCTGGCAAGATGGGCTCTCAGCAAAATTTTCAAGTTGATGAGATTTAATAGTCCCAGGGACAATAAATAGTAGGGGGATCACACAGTGAGTTCAGTATTAGGGGACTGCTCAAATTTGAGCCTTTGGTGGTTTGTCCTGGCCTCAGACAACCATCTTGAGGCTTGACCTACACACTTCAAATTCTTTGCCTAGTGTGTTACTAGAATTAAACACATCTGGAGCAGTGGGGTATGGTGATATGCTTTGGCTGTGTCTGTACTCAAATCTCATCTTGAATTTGTAGTTCCCATAATCCTCATGTGTCATGGGAGGGACCAGGTGGAGATAATTGAATCATGGGGATGGTTTCCCCCATCCTGTTCTCATGATAGTGAGTGAGTTCTCACAAGATCTGATGGTTTTAAAAGGGCCTTCTCCTTTTGCTGGGCACTCATTCTCTCTCCTGCCACCCTGTGAAGAGGTGTCTTCCTCCATGATTGTAAGTTTCCTGAAGCATCCCCAGCCATGCAGAACTGTGAGTCAATTAAGCCTCTTTTCTTTATTAATTACCCAGTCTTGGGTATTTCTGCATAGCAGCACGAGAACAGACTACTACATATGGCAATACTGTCTGTTCATTAGGGAGTTAGTGAGCAGGAGAGAAGCAATGACAGCAGTAAGCCTAGCAGCCAGCAGCTTAGGGGAGAAAGAGTGCCATAATGGAACCAAGAACCTGGAAGACTTCTGAGAGTCTATATAAGCATCCAGACTGAGGTAGAATAGCCAACAAAGTAACTTTGCAAAAGGCGTATTAGTGGAGGCAGGATGATCATCTATATAGTGTGATGGGAAAGGTAATATAAAAGCTCTTCTGACCAAAATATAGTTCCTCTTCCCACCTACTAAAATTAGTGTTTGGCCTCTTAGGGGCCATACATTTTCCATAAGTTAAAGTATTATTTTGTGGTCAATAGTTAGCCAGTTAGTGAAGATTTTTTTCTATCTGATTAGTTCATTAGCACCAGTTTTCACCAAGCAGAGCTGGAGGTTCTAAAGAAATATAATCGAGTATGAGAAAGGTTTGGGAACCTTTAGGAATTGTCTGTGTTGTATGACCACTCCTTATAGTGCTGCCCAACAAGAATGTAATGAATAAATCCGCAAGCCTCTGAATTCTGGCTGCTCACATAGTAGTGAATATTATTCACATAAGCAAATTTGGTGAAGATCACAGAACTTGGGGGAACTGCACATTTTAACCTAGAGATGTCTTATCCTAAAGCCGTTTGCCTTTCATCTATACTACATTGTCTCCAGAGGGATGTTGGTGACCTGGAGACAACATTTTCTTATGCCACAATTAAAAAAAAAAAATAAAAGTCCTCTCTTGGATACAAAGAACCCTTTATAAGGCTAGATGGCAGCGTGGAAAGCACATAGGACTGTCTTGATCTATCCCAAAGAACATATAGAGATTCCAGGCTGTTCTTCACCAGGAGTTATTTTCTAATTCCTATACACTCTTTAGTTTTTATTTCCTGGGGGAAAAAAGCACAACAATGAGCGAGAAAATGAAAATTCTTAGAATTAATTGCATATGGACTTTCCCCAAAATGACATTAGAAAATGACACTATTTGTCTTTGAATGAGTGTGTGGGCTTATTTTCCCACCCCCACCACTGTGTGTGAAAGCGCAGCAGCTCAGTTTTCATTTTCCTTTCCTCTCAAAATGCCCAGAGGGACCATATTTTGTTTAATGACCTTCAGAACAATTCTTTAGAAATCTGAGGCTATCAGAGTTGGAAGCAATGCGAAAATAATTGAGGATTATTATTGTATGACGGCAGTGGCAGCTGGGCTGTTTCTTTTTCTCTGTATTCAGACTTTCTTCTTCATTTTCCCAGAAACCTTATATCCCAAGGTTTAACTCAGAAGCAAATCTCATATAGGTGATAAACCTTGCCAGACATGGTATGTAATATAATTTCAGACAGGCCCTTAACTGTTCTTCAGGAAGACCCTAGGGAGTGAAGCAGCCTTATATCTGCATGCCCTCAATAGTATTACTTTTATTTACTCTCTGACAATGTGTGTGGGTAGTTGTATAGAACATAAAGCAAGCTTATCTCTTAAATATTATACCTGTGAATTTAAGCACCACTTTGTGTGTTTTGTTGTCAAAACTCCTGCTAACATGAAAGAAAAAAATGTTATGAAAAAAATGGGTACTTGCTGTCTCAGATCACTTACACACACATGTACACACACATACATATGCACACAAATACACAAGCACTCACAGCTGGGGATTGAGAGTCAGCACAGATTCTAACTTTACATGAATGTTTAAGATATGTGTATGGACGGCAGGGGTGAGGAGTGGTAGATGTAGATGTTGTATACACCATAGTGGGAAAGTAAAAAGTGCTCTCAACTATTGTTCACATCATCTACCTCAAAATCAATTATTTATTGCCTTAACTGACAGACAGAATTTACATGATAAAATACTTTTTTTTTTTTTTTTTTTTTTTTTGAGACAGAGTCATCAGCTTGTCACCCAGAATACAGTGCAATGGCATGATCTCAGCTCCCTGCAAACTCTGCCTCCTGGATTCAAGAGATTCTTCTGCCTCAGCCTCTCGAGTAGCTGGGATTACAGGCACGTGCCACCATGCCCAGCTAATTTTTGTATTTTTAGTAGAGACAGGGTTTTACCATGTTGGCCAGGCTGGTCTTAAACTCCTGATCTCAAGTGATCCGCCTGCCTCAGCCTCCCAAAGTGCTGGGATTACAGGAGTGAACCACCATGCCTGGCAATAAAATATTTATTACCTTGAATATTCAACACTCCCTAACAGCTATCCCCTACACCTCGACTGATGTTTGTACAGCATTTGGCTACCACTTTGGTAGGATATTTGAGGTGAATGATAGCCAGAATGAGGCAATATCTAATAAGTAGTCTGAAAAAATTCCTAAAAGTCAAAGATAATTGCCTGAATATTCTTACATACTTGGCTATTGTTATATCCTTGTCACTTTCTGGAAAAGTATTAAACATTCCTTTCTAGGGAAGTCCAATCTCGGTCGCAAGATTCCCTCACATTCCTATCAGGAGAGTAAGATAATGGCTTCAAAACCCAAATCTTGTTGTGTGGTTGTGTATCACTGAACTCAGAAAGTAAGTGGATGATATCTCCAGGCTGTTACTATAACAAAGCGTGTCCCCATTTTACCTACCTATGTTTCTAGAGAAGTCCTTAATTTTTATATTCCTTCCCTCTCTACCCCCACATGGATTTCTTGATTACAAGAAGGGAGATTCTGGAGTACTAGTATCAGTTTGCATAATAAGGAGTAATTAATGAAACAATTGTAAACTTCATTGCCAATATAAAATCCTATTATGAATGTTTAATAATGCCTAAGACTCCCCTGAAGTATACTAAGTGGCTAAGTGAACCATATTCTCTTAGGACTCTTAGGAAATATCCCTATCAAATAGAAAGAACCAGGACATTATAATAATATTTAGTGACTGTTAAGGTTCTGCTATACCTCTCTTGTATTTGGGGAGCTTCTATGCTATTCTATTTATTTTTTTCAGAATGTTTCTAAAGACTTCTTGCTCCTGAGGTCAGGCCTTTAAAGTGGTTTATAGTGCAATAGTTGTGATATTAGAATTGGATACAATAGGACACATTTGTGATTTTTCTTGGTCATTGACTTGACTCCTTAGTTACATATTTTGAAAACGAAAGAGAAGAATACAAAAAAGTAAAAGTACTAACTTGCCAGTACTGAGATGTAGTCCATGAACTTTTATTTTTTGCTTACTTGCAAATATTTTATCTGCAGGAATGCAAGCCAAAAATGTGGAGAAGCATAATAATACAGAAAGGAAATGCTCTTCTGATCCAAGAAGTTCAAGAGGAAGATGGAGGAAATTACACATGTGAACTTAAATATGAAGGAAAACTTGTAAGACGAACGACTGAATTGAAAGTTACAGGTAGGAATTGGTTCTACAAAATTATGGCAAATGAGATTTTAAGTATAATTTGGTTTGGGAAGCAAGAGTTTTGTTCAGAGTCAACTTTCTGTGAATTTAGAATTGCCTGCAAATCAAACAGTTGAGAAACTTGCTATTAATGAGTTGTACTGAGTAAAAGCAACATATGGAATATGAAAACAGAATTTAGAGAACAAGGGCCTAATTGCTGTGTATCTCTTCTCTGTCTTTATGAAAGGTTCTGAACTCTTCAAAGTCATCATTATTACTAAACATCTCAGAAAGTATATAGTGGAACCACTCTAGAATGTTGACTTAACCCATTTGTGGAATCTCCTTGTAGGTGAAGGTGATTTTGGAAAGAGAGTCTGTTAGATTTTCGAAATGAAATCTTCTTAGACTGCATCCAAATTATCATTTATGCAAAATTCTCCATAAGTGAGTGATGTTATTGTGAGCTTCTAGTGATTCTTAGAGCAACTCCAAATGAAGAACATGCATATGTGTGTTTAAAATCTGAAGTACAAACAAAATGTAAACTAGTAGAAGGATAAACTCAGAATATTCTTACCTGTTAGAGAATTTTAGGAAGTAATTTTCAGAGACATAAGACAGAATCTATACCAAAACGATATCCCTTACAACGAATGCGATGGAACCTAAGAAACTGTATGACAAAATAAAAATCTACTTACTGTTGCTCACGAACAGATCTTGACTAATTTTCCTATTATTATGTGTGTCATGTGTATTATAATCTCACATGTGGAACCTAAAACAAAGTTGAATGTGTTGCAAAAGAGAGTAGAAAAGTGGATAGGGACAGAGAGTGGGGAATAAGGAGTGTAGGTCAAAAGGTACATACAAAGTTGCAGTTATATAGGATGAATAAGTCTAATGATTTAATGTATGGCATGTAGTTAATATATTGTATGCTGAGGCTGGCACAGTGGTTCATGCCGTAATCAATCCCAGCACTTTGGGAGGCCAAGGCAGGTGGATCATCTGAGGTCAGGAGTTTGAGACCAGCCTGGCCAACATGGGGAAACCCTGTCTCTACTTAAAAAAAAAAAAAAAAAAATTAGCCAGGCGTGGTGGCGTGTACCTATAATCCCACCTACTAGGGAGACTGACATAGGAGAATTGCTTGACACAGGAGGCAGAGTTTGCAGTGAGCTGAGATCACGCCACATCACTCCAGCCTGGGCAACAGAGCAAGACTCTGTCTCAAAAAAAAAAAAAAAAAATCATATTGCATGTTGAAAATTTGCTAAGAGAGTAGATTTTAGGTGCTCTTAACACAAAAATAAACATATGAGATTGATATGCTGATTTGTTTGATTGTAGTAATCAGTTTACTATGTATATGTATAACAAAAACATCTTGTTGTATACCTTAAATATAAACAATAAAGTATATGTGTGTATGTTTGTATGTATACGCATACATATTTCTATTGTGGATAATATCCAAGCCATGATAAACTTTGAAATTACCTAGACAATTGCAATATTGGTTGCATTAATTGACTTATGATTAATGCACTTGGGCATTACCTGTTTAACCATCTAATGCCAACATCAGCCAGTTGGTTAATTTATAACATACTCTTGCTAATGCTAGCAATACATTTTTTCTTCTATTTTATTTTTGTTTAAAAAGGTTCAAAAAGGTCTGGCTGACCTTTTTGAGATAGTGTTAAAATCAGTCAACTAATTAATACTTGCTGAGTTAAGTTCATTGCTATAACCCATATATTTAATTAGGTTTTTGATCCTTGAGATTAATTGTTTTTGTCTTTTTCAAAATTCTAAATGTTAGCACAGGGAACACAAAATATATTTTACATAAACTAATATATAATATACATATATGTTACTTCACTCTCTATACTAATAAATGATAGTTTTACTTCTTAGTTTGATTTTGTAGAGTGCCTTCTATGAAAGTTTAAATAATTATTTTGATTAGAATTGCATGTTCTTTCAAATAAGCTTCCAGAATAACTATCCCCCATGAGCTTTCAAAATAACTACCATATTGGGCCAATTCCAAATAGCAAAGTTTTTCTGCTTTTGATTAGTTTCTGATTTCTTCAACATGAACTAGACTTCCCTGCCTCATTCATGGCAGAAAATTCAATCATGGGCAGTTGTACATTATTAATAAGTGACCTGACTATGCACAAAGTGTCACACCATCATCACTTTGGCCACAGTCACTAATCCATATGAGACGCTTGCAGAGCACTTCCATTTCAGATCATTTGCTGAATCTTGTAACATTATAGTATTTGGCTTGAGTTTTAAGTTGAACCAGAATAAAGTAAACACCAAACCTCCTTTTCACTCACATCAAATGGGTTTTGACAACACATTTGCTTCTTTCATTTCATTTTAGATTCTGGAAAAGAGAGCTAGAGGTACTTATTTTGTGTATTTTATAAGATGTTAATTTACTTGTTTTAAACATTTAGTATAGTTGAATTACAGATCTAAAATTTTATTTGAATACCTTGCAGAGGATCTCAAAATTTAATGTGAATCATGTGAAGGAACCCAGAGAGGATGAAGATGAAGATCTCTAAATACAGATACTCAGGTTTCTCCCTTAGATTCTAATTTAGTACATCAGTAAGACTAGGAATTTACCTTTTTGTCCAGGTGATTCTGTTTTACACTTTCCAAGGATCATGTTTTTGAGCGACACTAGAGAGGAGAATGGTGCTAACAAGTCAAAGTCATAGGTTGATTATTTTGTGAGTATGTTAGTTCACCCATGCACACACACACCCACGATTTTTTATAGGTCCCAATTTGTTTTCTTTAAATTTCTAAGAACTGCCATGAAAATAGAGATCATGTTAACCAAGGAAAATGTGTCAAGGTGTGTGGGTAAAGCAACTTCAACTGGGGAAATCAGTCATTTATTCACTTACCACTTAAATAAATATTTACTGAGTACATGTTACATGCCAGGCAACAAGCTAGGAGCTGGAAAAGATAATTCAAAATGTGTTTATGATTATCCTTGGATCAATGGTCATCATTCATATAAGAAAGTATCATGTTTGTGTATTTATTCACACAGTTCAAATGTTATGCTTGATGTAGAAACAAAATGGCTACTTGGTATGGAAGTTCAAGGGTTGCTCTGTGAAGGTTTATTCTTTTTTGGAACATTATATAACTTATACCATGCTTTGTATGCTCAATAATATGAAAACAATTAGCAAACAGATTGTCCTCTCATAATTCAAAATATAAGGTTAGGATTATTTAAAGAGTAACCATTCATATGTGTTTTGAGTTTAGCATGGGATAAAAATTTCAATATGACATTAATAGAGTTGGTTAATTACAAAATCATGTAAATAGAGGTTCTTTAAATGGTGTATTTCCCTTATGCAAATTTTAAAAGATTGTCAAATTTCTAAAGCTTATTTTCTGACTATTCTTTTAAATGTATAATTCTGAGAAATATAACTGCAGTAAAACAAAGTTTTCAGTACCTGTTTCTTAAGGTACATAGGTGCTATTTGCTTTAAGAAGGTCAAGAATAAAAAGATCCAGATATTCAAAACTGATAAACTAGAAGGTTATCCTTTGCTTTAATGAAAATTATTTCTCCATATATGCCATAGTATTTCTTTAAATAGTTAGCTTTCTTTCTGCATTAAAACAGGATTTGATTTAAATGCAACTTTTCTGGAACACTTTTATTATATAAATCGTAGCAGACTTTCGTGATATTATTGTGGAAATTTCTTTTTATTCCTTCGAAGGCTGCAGATGCATAGGGAAGGGTTTAAAAACAAATAGACGTGCACAGTAGCATGTTTAGATCATTTGCTAATGATGCCTACAGCGACAGTTTTATTTCCCACAGCATATTTTAGGTGGCTATATGCTATTTTAAAGTTTTTTTTTTTCCTTTATTTCATGTTGAATTTGTGCGGAGGGCTAATTGAAGTGAAAAAGTAAGACAGGAGAGTTGGTTATAAGAAGGTGAGAATTGTAGTACAGGTGATAATGGAAAAAGGAGAAGAGGGTAGGAGAGAGTGAGCAACGTAATGGGATAGAGTCTCTAAGGATAAGAAAAGAAAATCTGCCTTCAGAAGGTCAAAGGCAGACATTACTTATAGGGATTCTTCAAAACGGATGCAAGAAAGAAGCCGGAACTAATTATCTGCATTTGGAAGGCAGTTCACCATTCACCTGGCAAATCATTCACAAATATATGCCTTTATGCAGCTTTTTAGACTACTTAGAAGAAACCACTAACCTGTTTCCTGGTCAATATGCAAATAACACCTCTCCACCTGATTATTGTAGACAGCTCTAGAGTCCCTGGTTGGAGACTTTTCACACATTAGGGGCAATCTCTTAACCCATTGGCGTTTGAATATGATAGCAAGAGGGATTTATTCCTTGAAAATACTTAAAAGATTTGCTGCCAGATTACTATTCAGCAATAGTAGCAAAGCAATCTGGATATAAAGCTTGGGGTAAAATTGCCAACTAGGAATTGGGATCAGTCTTTGGTGAATACGTTCAAATGCATGGCTTTAGCAAGTGCTTTTAATTCCACTTTGTAAAGTTTAATTGTAGTGCCTTGTTGCAGGTGTCATTTAGATTACATAGCTTGTTAGAAAAACTTTCCTCTGGTTTGGAAAATGGCAGCTCTTTACACACAGACAAAGCAATTTCACATTCAGGCTGGAAAACAGGCTTTTTGTGGTCCTGGCTCTTAGTTTATTTATCCTTCTACTGTTAATGCTGAGATTTTGCAGGGGAGGGTGAGTTTAGAAAAAAACAGTGGAACATGGCAATATGGTGGAGAGTTGGTGAAATAAATAGAAGCGGGGATTTTGACTGAGTAAAGATAATACAACAGAAGTAATCTCTAAGCCAGCAACTCCGTAATAATCATAAAAGGGGCTCCCAGAGAGCTTTTATCTATTGAGAGCTGACTGTGCAGCATACATCGCATTTAGAGGTTTTCATTCATTTTCTCATTTAGTCCTCACAATCAACATATGAGGGTGGTGTTGGGGCTCAGAAAACAATACCTCAAAATGAAGGACTCAGAAGAAAGTTTGTCTCTGATCTTTTCCTGCCCTCCTGTCTCTCAGTCCCATTCTCCCCACCCTCCCCGAGGCTAGCCATGAAACTGGAATCCTTCTTCCCCAAAGGAGGTCATAGAAACCAGAACCCCTTTACCCCAAAGCCAGTCATAAAGCCTAAAAATGTTACTCTAACTTTCTCTCCACTTCTCTGTGTGAAAACTGGCCATAAAGAAATTATTCGACCTACCTTGTTTAACTATAGGTAATAAGGTCCCCATTCCAGAGAGGGTCCTGCCCCACACCCAGAAGGAAGGAATGTGTGCTCAGAGAAGCCCAGAAGAATCTAGACAGACAGGCCTTGCTGGTTTTCCCCACTCAGCTTATTAGCATTAGATCATAGTCTTTTTGTCAAATCATATGCCTACATGGCTGTCCATTCTTTGTTGAAACTAAGCATAAAAATGGGCATTTTTCCCTGTATCTTTGAGTCTTCATTCTAAAGGCTCCTGTGTATACAGTGTATACATGTTAGAAAAATGTATATGCTTTTCTCCAATTATTCTGCCTTTTGTGAGTTGATTTTTCAGCAAATCTTCAGAGGGCCAAGGGGAATTTTCTGGCTGGGCCCCTGTAGTGGTTATAAGATATCCCCATTTATAGAGAAATAAACTAAAACTTAAGTGAAATGATGTGCCCAAAGTCACATACTCAGTAAATGGCAGAACACAGATATAAACCTAGGTCTTCCTAATTCTCAGATGTAGCTTTTTAGTCACCATCAGGCAAAAAACTGCATGATTTCACTCACCAAATATATATTGCATACTTAGAGAACAGAAACCAAAATATTGGACACAATGTCTGTCCTTCCACTATAATATCCTTTTGGACATTCACATTTGGTCTTCAGTAATTCCCTATTAGAATTTATATATCCATAAAAAAAGCACACTTGGCATTTTGAACTAGTCCTTAGCTCTTAGCACTTTAGTTAAGATCATTAGGAGTAGGGCCCATAATTGAATCTGCATGTGGAATGGTGACAGGAAGAAGCAAGGAAAAGTGAGGCTACAGAAAAATTAAGAATGCATGAAAGATGGTAAATTCTTGCCAAATTTTGTGTTTTGATGCCATACGGCCCTACTAGTATGATAATTTATATTGAGAAAAAATATTCCAATGATGTTCATTGCAGTTATGACTATGACTTCATGCTAGTGGAAGTGAAGCAATGGATGAATGGCTAGTTAAACAATGTTGGCTCAGTTGGTAAAGATCAATCAACACATAAATCAGTGCCTACTATGTACAGTAAGAAGTTCAGGATCCAAGTTTGTGATGTTCTTAAGGCAGACAGGTAGGGATAGAAGTGTATTCTCCTTTGGAACCTGTGAAAAGAGAGTTATTCATTAGAATAGTGCTTCTCAGATTGTATTTTGTGGAACCCTGATTCTAAGAAATGTTAAGAGAAAGATTTCCAAGAGAGAAAGAAGAGGAAAAGAGAGGAGGGAAAGAAAGGAGAAGAAGAGAAGAGTGGGGAAGGGAGAAGAAAGGTTCTGTAGCTATTTGTTTATCTGCAAGGTCAAAGTTAAACAGTCATCTTTTTTGCAGGGTATCTCAGGGCACCTTAGTGCCTATAATATCTAATGTGTACTCTAATTTTCTAAAAGGGGGATGGGGCCCGGGTGCAGTGGCTCATGCCAGTAATCCTAGATCTTTGAGACGCTGATGTGGGTGGATTGTTTGAGGTCAGGAGTTCAAGACTAGCCTAACCAACATGATGAAACCCCCTCTCTACTAAAAATACAAAAATTAGCTGGCTGTGGTGGTGTGCACCTGTAGTCCCAGCTATTCAGGAGGTAGAGGCAGGAGAAACACTTGAACTCGGGAGGTGGAGGTTACAGTGAACTAAGATCAGGCCACCGCACTCTAGCCTGAGTGACAGAGCGAGACTCCATCTCAAAAAAAAAACAAAAAAACAAAAAAAAAAAACACAGTGGGGGATGGGATATATTTTTAGAACATTTCCAAAACTGTATGAACACATAATATTCCCAGGCCCCAAAGCATCTGAGGATGTTAAGTTTCCACAGAACAAACTTTAGGAAAGCTAAGTGAATAGTCGAGTGAGTACCTGTCTCTATTGGCCTCCTACTAATGCCTATAACATCAACAGTTGAAGTAAAATACTTATTTGACATTTAGGTTATGATTATTATCACTTTTTTTTCCATTGTTTATTTTTTCAGTCATCCTTTAAGCTCCTTAAGGGAATGGATTAGTTGACTAATTAATTTCTACATCTCTAAGTGCTGAGCATATGGTAGGTATTCAAAAATTATTTGTAACTTGGTTTGGTTGAGTGCTTATTTGATTGGTAAGTGTTTTGATTGGGTATAAATAAGACAACTTTGTGTTTGTAGAGCACCTTATAATTTCAAAGCACTTTCACTTCTGATATCTCATTCTGTTATAAGAACTTTATGGAATTGTCAGCAAATAGAGTATTGTTATTATTAATCTTGGTTCAGAGAGTTTAAAACAATGACCCCAGGATATAAGCTGGTGAATTGCACAGCTAGGACTAGAATCCCCATCTTATAAGTCCTAGTTACACTTTTCCTACTCTGCCCCACTGTTACTCTGTTTGCTGTCCCTTAATCCTGGGTACTAGGCCAGAAGAAGAGATGCAACTCAAGGAAGATTCCAAAGTTGGTAACTCCAGAGTTCAGGCCTAAGAATCTCTGAAATAACCTTTTATTTAAAATGTTCGTATACCAGTCCATTGTTTTGTCTTTTGGAATAACTATTTCTGATTCTAAAAGGAAAACCATTTACTACTGATGTCTGAAATCAAATCAGCAGAGGTAGCCGCTAACAATACTCAAATGCAGCCGGGCACGGTGGCTCACGCCTGTGCCTGTAATCCCACCACTTTGGGAGACCGAGGCAGGTGGATCACCTGAGGTTGGGAGTTCCAGACCAGCCTGACCAACATGGAGAAACCCCATCTCTACTAAGAAAAATATCAAACTAGCTGGGCGTAGTGGCGAATGCCTGTAGTTCCAGCTACTTGGGAGTTTGAGGCAGGAGAATTGCTTGAATTTGGGAGGTGGAGGTTGTGGTGACCCAAGATCATACCGTTGCACTCCAGCCTGGGCAACAAGAGAGAAACTCCAACTCAAAACAAAACAAAACAAAATAAAACAAAAATAATACTCAAATGTTCCCAGCAGTAAGACAGGTCATGTCCACAGTGTGAGGTGGATCAGGTGTATGAAGCAAAAACTGAAGGAAAAATTGGAGAGTACTAGCTGTACTGACCCAACCCTAGCTGATTGCTGCCATGTGAGATTGAGAATCCAATATTGCTAGGCCCTCTGATTTATAAGAGACACCAGAAGTCTGGATTTTTGTGTGGAAATCCCGAAATTGTAAAGCATTCTGTAGACCAAATAAAACAGCCTGTATGCTAAATTCAACTTGGGGACTGCATGTTTGTGGCTTTTGCTTTTAAAGATTTAGTTTAGTAGGACTTTTAAACAAGCGACTATGTGACTGACTCAGACTCTGTTCCACTATTTCCATCTCTAGCAGTGAGTGGAAAAAAATTTAAAGAAAGAAAACCTGAAGTGGCCTGGAGAGCAGTTAAAAGACAAACTGGGAACAGTATTCAGAAGCCATCCTAATCACATCATCCAGTAGACTAGTTGATCCAACAAAAGTGAAGGGGGCACAATTTATGGATGTAATACTATTGGAGGGGTATTGACAAATGGATAACCTTAGAAAAGTGAGTGATTTAGATGATGAAGCAAGTTGGTCTCCAATGTTACAGATAAAGGAAGAGCCCTGGGGATAAAGCACCTGCCTTAAAGCTGCCCTGAAGCGGTGTGATGTGAAGCACTGAAGGGAACAAATCATTGGCATATGTTCTCTCTCCTCCATGTTCACTATGAGCAGGCCATTAATATGATCTGAATGTATGTGTCCTGATTATCACATGAGCATGTACCTCATTTGTACCTTTTGTGTGACCTAATAAGGAACAACCACAGCAGTCAATAGTTCTTGGCTGCATTAAGGGAACATTCACATGACCGACTGTGCATTTCATAATGGACTTTTCTTTTGTACAGTGCAGAAATCTCATGACCAAAACCAGCTTGCAGCAGTTTCTTTGCCTTTCCTCCTAGGCTTTATTCTCCCTTTCTGGATGACCCTGACCTTTCCTAGCCTACCCAGCCCACCTTGGATGATATCTTTGTCTCTTATCTGCCTCTTTTAAATGTTTCAATGGCCTGTTTTCTCTGTAGCTCATCTCCTCAGATCCTTGCTTTCTCCTGGGGTTAATCTAATATCTCAATGAGCTAAAAAATTCATGACTGATAAAGACCAAAAGTGCTTCTCTTCTCAGCTAACATATTTGCAGTTTAGTAGATATTTCAGTTCTGTAACTCATAGGCATAGCTAATGGTGGGAATTTCTGGAGACTTTGCAGGGCCTGTGGGGGGCCTTTCCCAGAGTGTCACAATCTACCCTGCTGGTGGCTGCTTATTCCTTCTGGAAACAAGATCAACAATATTCATGACCTTGGGGAACTAGAAGAAAAAAAATCCTACAGCGGATCACTGAAAAAAAGGGCCTTAGGTGTCGGTCCATAGAGTGACTTTTTTCTTCTTCTGCATTTTTATTTTGTCTCTCCTTTCTTTCCCTTATTTCCTTCAACCTATGACACAGGCTGTCTGTTAACCCTGTTGATGACAGCCATGAAGAGATTGCCAGTCTTTGTCCCAGGAAAGTTTTTGTGTCATGTTTCTATGCCCTACAGGGAGATGAACAAACACTATTAACTTTCCCATAAGAAGAAAGACAGTCTTATTTTTCTGGAGAGTCAGGGACTGAGAGAGCATTCATTCCTGTAGGCTTATTTTCCAAGCAACTGTGCAGGAGACCAGTTTGAATAGCTGGGGGTGAACAAGTTAGAGCACATGACAGCAGTATATAGCAAATGTGTGCAATCCAGGCCAGTTCTACGCCAATGGCTCTTGTCCATCACTTGAGGTGACCATTGACCCCTTGGCTGCCTTCTCTGACACCAAGTTAGTGCTGGGGGAAGGGATTCTCGGGAAGGGGTTACACTGACTCCTCGCTGTGTAGTTCCCTGAGATCCGTGGGAACAGATTTTCCTAGGTCCGTTATGTATATTTGCAGGAGTCTCAGCTACCTTGTTCTCTCCCAACCTGAAAGCAGTGGTTTGAGCAAGCTGAGAATATTCTCTCAAGGCACCCTTCTGTAGAAATGAAAACTAGGAGCTCGGTGCAGAAAGAGACCAGCCATGAACTAGATCCAATGGAGTAGAGCAGATACTCAGAGAACTATCATTTATTAGGTCAAGGATTATACTTTATAATCAGTCAAAGCTTCTAACAATCTCAAAAGACTGGTGATTATTTCTTATATTTTATAAGGGAAAAAAATGAACAGTCAGAGAAGCTAAGTTACTTGTTATGATCACACACCATAGTAAGTGATGGAGCTAGGATTTGAATCCACGTTTATTTCCAAACATTACTCTTAAAGCACCCTGTTACAATTACCTGAATGGCTCCTGCACACAACAGTGCTCAATATATGTCACTAGTTCTATTCCTTCCTGCTTGCTGCCTGCATCATGCTTTTTCCACTCCTCTTTGCTTCTACATGTTTTACACTTCTGTAATTTCCTCATGAAGCCATCACAGACTAACCTCATCTTATAATCACCTATTTTTCCTCCTGAATTCCCTCAATAATTTTGCAGAAGTTTTCACCACATTGTCGGATACTAATTTGTAGTAATAATTTATAAGAGATCTTCTTTGTGTAGATCTTGTAACACCAATTACATTAGGACTCTTCAAGATCTGCTGCTCCCTATATAAAGATTTGCCTTAATATTTAGATACAGCATAAAATTATGGAACTAGGAGCTAGGCTCTGTGTTTCATATATATCATCTCATTTGTTCAGCTCAGAATCCTGTAAGGTATGTCATTTTAGCCCTGCTTTATAGATGTGGAAATTGAAATTTGGGTAGTCTAAGTAATTTTCCTCAATATTCTACAGCAACTAAATGATGATGGTGGAATAAAACCTCAGGTGGTTGTTGTTTTTCCAAAGCCTGAGCCCCTCCCACTGGTAAATGCTTATAGAATTATCTGCTGTACACATTACTATGATATGGTTTGACTGGAACAACTTTTTGTTATTGGCTTTTGTTTTGTTTTGTTTGAGATGGAGTGTCGCTCTGTCACCAGGCTAGAGTGCAGTGGCGCAATCTCGGCTCACTGCAACCTCTCCCTCCCGGGTTCAAAAATCTCTCCTGCCTCAGCCTCCCGAGTAGCTGGGACTACAGGCGTGCACCACCAGGCCCAGCTAATTTTTGTATTTTTAGTAAAGACCGGGTATCACCATGTTAACCAGGATGGTCTCGATCTCTTGACCTCATGATCCTCCCGCCTTGGCCTCCCAAAGTGCTGGGATTACAGGCGTGAGCCACCGTGCCTAGCCGATCTTAGTTATTTCTTGTCTTTTGCCATGCTCATGGATAGGAAGAATCAATATCGTGAGAATGGCCATACTGCCCAAAGTAATTTATAGATTCAATGCTATTCCCATCAAGATACCACTGACTTTCTTCAAAGAATTGGAAAAAAAAACCACAAAACTAATTTAAACTTCATATGGAACCAAAAAAGAGCCTGCATAGCCATCACAATCCTGGTCAAGAAGAACAAAGCTGGAGGCATCATGCTACCTGACTTCAAACTCTACTACAAGGCTACAGTAACAAAAACAGCATGGTACTGGTACCAAAACAGATATATAGACCAATGGAACAGAACAGTGGCCTCAGAAATAACACCACACATCTACAATCATCTGATCATTGACAAACCTGACACAAACAAGCAATGGGGAAAAGCTTCCCTATTTAATAAATAGTGTTGTGAAAACTGGCTAGCCACATGCAGAAAACTGAAACTGGACTCCTTCCTTATACCTTATACAAAAATCAACTCAAGATGGATCAAAGAATTAAACGTGAGACCTGGGATCATAAAAATCCTAGGAGCAAACGTGGGCAGTACCATTCAGGACATAGGCATGGACAAAGACATCATGTCTAAAACACCAAAAGCAATGGCAACAAAAGTCAAAATAGACAAATGGAATCTAATTAAACTAAAGAGCTTCTGCACAGCAAAAGAAGCTATCACCAGAGTGAATGGGCAACCTACAGAATGGGAGAAATTTTTTGCAATCTACCCATCTAACAAAGGGCTAATATCCAGAATCTACAAAGAACTTAAACAAATGTACAAGAAAAAAACAACCCCATCAAAAAGTGGGCAAAGGATATGAACAGACATTTCTCAAAAGAAGACATTTATGCAGCCAACAGACATATGAAGAAATGTTCATCATCACTGGTCAATAGAGAAATGAAAATCAAAACCAAAATGAGATACCATTTCATGCCAGTTAGAATGGTGATCATTAAAAAGTCAGGAAACAACACATGCTGGAGAGGATGCAGAGAAATAGGAATGCTTTTACACTCTTGGTGGGAGTGTAAATTAGTCCAACCATTATGGAAGACAGTGTGGCGATTCCTCAAGGATCTAGAACTAGAAATACCATTTGACCCAGCAATCCGGTTACTGAGTATATACCCAAAAGATTTTAAATCATTCTACTATAAAGACACATTCACACATATGTTTATTGCAGCACTATTCACAATAGCAAAGACTTGGAACTAACCCAAATGTCCATCAATAATAGACTGGATAAAGAAAATGTGGCACATGTACACCATGGAATACTATGCAGCCATTAAAAAGGATGAGTTCATATCCTTTGCAGGGACATGGATGAAGCTGGAAACCATCATTCTCTGCAAACTATCACAAGAATAGAAAACCAAACACCGCATGTTCTCACTCATAAGTGGGAGGTGAACAATGAGAACACATGGACATAGGGAGCGGAACATCACACACCAGGGCCTTTTGAGGGGTGGGGTGGGGGGCTAGGGGAGGGATAGCATTAGGAGAAATACCTAATGTAGGTGACGGGTTGATGGGTGCAGCAAACCACCATGCCACCTGAATACCTATGTAACAAAACTGCACGTTCTGCACATATACCCCAGAACTTAAAGTGTAATAATAAAAAATACACTTAGTATGATGATTGAGAAATAGTAGGTACTCAATAAATCATATTAATTGCAGTCATGCATATATAATGATATTTTTGTCAATGATGAACTGTATATAAAATGGTGGTCCCATAAGATTATAATACTATATTTTACTGTACCTTTTCTATGTTTAGTTATATTTAGATACACAAATCCTTAGCATTGTGTTACAATTGTCTACAGTATTCAGTACACTAACATGCTGTACAGGTTTGTAGCCTAGGAACAATAGGTTATATCATATAGCCTAAGTGTGTAGTAGGTTATACCATCTAGGTTTGGTAAAGACATCTATGATATTTATACCATGATGAAATCACCTAATGACACATTTCTCAGAATGTATTCCCATTGTTAAGCAATTCATGACTATATTATAATTAGTATTATTATCATCATCATTATTATTACTGGAAAGCTTACAAAGGTGAGTTCATGGCCATTTCATGACAAGAAAGCAATCTGACAAATGGTCTAAGACCAATTGCTGTTTTTAATAGGGTGTTCATTTACAGAGCTTGAATGGAAAAAAAAAATAGAAAGTTAACGAGGGGGCTATTAAAAAGCAAAGAACCATATAAATAGGTGTTAATATTTCAGGCAGAACTGTTTTATTCAAGGAGATGCAATCATGTGGAATAATTTGTCATTAAAGTGGTCAGGGCAAATATTGTTGTCTATATAAATGAGTTTTTGCAGGCAGCAAGACATTTAAGGGATGTGTGAGCCAAGAGCAAAAGCTGCTAAGACAAAGCTGAGGTGGAAATGAGTAGAGAGGACAAGTATGTTGAGGAAACTGGACTTTTCCTGTCTAGCATCTCCTCATGTCATTATGATTAATCCCTGGTGGTTTATAAAGGCAGTTAAATGTCCTCCTTTGGCTGTCAAATAGGAAAATAATTCATCAGTTCAAGTCCATAAATCATTTCTTGGTACTGGAAGTACTTTATATAGTTAGAAATGTCTCCATGATTTGGCACTGGGCTCCAGTGGAGATCCTGAAAAGCAACTGGCAACCACCAGATGCAGAGGCCTAAGTGATGAGCCTCATGGGCATGGGTCTGCAGGGAAAGAAGATTGGTTCCTTTCTGGGGTATGTTGCCTTGATCCTCTCTGGCTGGTCTGGAGGAATAACCACTTGTGTGTCTGTCATATAGCAGTTACTTAGTATGTTTGTTGAATGAATGAATTTACATATTTTGTGTGTTTTGAGTCCTTTGCATTGGAGCTCATCTTATAGTGTCTGATAACTCTCTCTCTAGCTATATTCTGGGAAAATGAGATAGAAAGGCAGTAATAATGATGTTTTGAAGCTATTGGGTCAATACCCTAGTTGTTTGCTTAATGTTGATGGTCAAGACATCATAGTCTCACCATAAACTGTAGCATAATAGTTGAATGAGAAATAATTGTGCTATAATTTTTTATGATAAGAGACATTTTAAATCATAGTTTAATTACCCAATCACCCTTGCTCCTAAAATCAACAATTTTTGATATCGTTATCCTTACATTTTGTGCTAGTAAAATTATCTTCATGATGCTATTTAATTTACCTCCTGGCGAGCATATAAGGTGAAAGTTAAAAAGGACATTTTGGGACAAGCGAAAAATATCTAATGAAGTGGTTATTCACCCTCACTCCACATGTAATACATTTGATATTCTTTTAACATTAATCAAATACTCATTGTTCTAGGTAAATAGATAAACTAAAAAAGGTATGATGTCTGTCCTGAGTGAGCTTGAAGTATAATGAGAGGGGGGAGAATAGACAGAGATTAAGTGAATAAACATATGGATACATGTATAATTATATATTGCAATATATCATTATAAGGAAAATAACGAAGACTAATTGAGATTGGGGATGGTCTACTTGAAGCAAAATAAAATTGAGGCTGGACCCTGATGGTTAAGAAAAAGCCATCTAGATGAAGAGCGGGTGAAAAATATTTTAGAAGGAACAGCGTGTGTCAGCTGTAAAAGAAAGATGATGGTGGCTTGGGTCAGAAGGGTAGTAATAGAGGTAGAAAAAAGTAGACAGATTTAAGAGGCATTATAGAGACAAAATGACTATACTTTCTCATGATGATTCCTAGGTTTTTCGTTTTAGTAATAGGGTAGACAGTAGTGCTATTTCTTGAAATGAGGAAGACTGAGGGAGGTCAGATTTTGTGAGGGGTTACAAAAGTTCTGTATTGGCCATGTTTTAGAGATACTTATTATATACTTTAGAGGGGATGTAGAATAGACAGTTAAATATATGAGTCTGGCATTCAGGGAAAAGTCTGGGCTAGATATATAAATTTTGGAGCTGTCTATATGGTATATAGGATGAGCTGCAATAAAGGACTAAATTGTGTGGGGCAATTGATGATTGCTATAGGAGATCAATGCAAACTGCAGCTCCTAGGCCCTGTTACATATTTTCTCTAGAATCGTGAGCATATAAGAAAGCTACTTGTCATGATTTTTTCAAACCTCATCAAATTGTTAAATATTAAGCATGATAATTGTACCTGTATTTTTTCTGCTATATGGGGATGATATCTTGTATTTAGCTGACATTTGAATCCTTCAGAGCTAGAAGAATATAACTAATGCCATACTAAATACAGTCACTATGATATGTGCTGGATACCATATTAATCATTTTACACACATTATTGCTAATCTTTATTACAGTACTGAATAGTACAGGCCCCAATTTATAGATAAAGGAACTCAAACTTGAGAAGTTACACAACTTGCCCAAGGCAACAAAGCAAGTGATTGGTGGTCTTTTCCCCATTCCAGTTCCACACATTAGGAAAAGTGACTCTACATTTCCTTTTGGATTCTTCCCATTTCCAAAGTCTCTTACAACCCAAGGAACAGAAAGAAAATATTGAGATATGTACATTTGCTGCTAGATCTCCTTGCTATTGAATAAAAGCTTATCTGTAAATGTCTACTGTACATGCACAGCCTGCTTTTGGGATACCCATCACTTGTTGACTGCCTGCCTGGACTAGCAACTGTCTTCACACCCTCTGGATACCATTCTGAATTCTTAGTTGGAGGTCTACCACCAATAGAAGGGCAACTCCCTATGTGTGGTACAATGAAAGGAGCAGAAAGCCTGGTACATAGTTGGCTCTCAATAAATGATAGCTAATATTATTATAATTTTCTTTATCTTATGCAATGATGACTTCTCAAAATCCCTATGAAATATGTATTATTATCTTACTGGTGAGGAAATCAAGACTCAGCAAGGTTAAGTAACTTGCCTGGGTCACACAGCTAATGAGGAAATTAGTTGAGATTTGAAGGCCAAACTCTGATTCTGAAACTTAAGATTCATGCATTTCTCAAGTTTAGTGGCTGAGTGAAGCTAGGGGTGTCATTGGAGAATATCAAGAGATAACGTTAGATAGAGAAAGTAGACCTTATTACTGGGGGCCTTGAATGTCAGGAAGAATAATTCATATTCTTAACCTATTTTGGTATTTGTGGCACAAAAGAGCTATGATTTTTCCTCACTGATAAAGAAGTTCGAGTTTTTGGACATCAGGTACCTTTTTCCAAGCTGAAGGCCCTAACAGCTGTGAGTAACACCTGCTCCTTACACCTGTACAGACTCAGAGACTTACCTTCTCTGGTGCTGATTCGCATAACATTGTTTCTCTTATTTTCTCATTTTAACTTGACTCAGTGAAGATCTTCTGAGTATCTTTTCTCTGCCAAGGCACTATGCTAGTTGCTGCTTCACTGGTTGTTGGGAGCATGCGGTTAAATGTAATCACACCAATTGACCTGTATAGATTTGTGGGGTGGAAAAGGTTAGGAAGAAAGATACTTGAGAAATAGCCAATGTCATTTTTTGGAGCCTCTGCAAGAGAAAGCATAAGTTTATCCTGTCCTATTAACCAAATAATCTCTAATTATTGGAGATGTCTTTTTAAAATAATTAGTTAATTTCTACTTGCTGGGAATTCTAGCTACACAGACTTTTGATTTAGCCAATAATATTTTCAAACTATAAGTAGCTTAAAACGTGGATTAGAACTAGAAGGGACTTTGAACAACATACAGTCTGATTCCCCTCATTCTGTAGATGAGGTAGCAGAAGCCTGGAGAGATTAATTTATTGCCTCAAAGACACAGCTTGGCAGTAGCTAAGTTGATACTTTTTCCGATACAATGGTGCTTTCTGCCACTTTCTAACACTCCACAGTGTCTTTCTGACTGAGTCCTGAGCCTTGCCTAGGAGGCTTTTTTATGCCAAATTTAATCAATGTTCCATTTTAATTGAAATATTTAAGTCAAATTAATGTAAAGCCTTCAGAGAGTTCTGCTAATCTGGTTTATAAAAGTCACTCAGGCAAAACTGTGAAAGTATATAGGATTTCTGACATTTTCCAGAAGCCATTAGCTTAAATTCTTCAATAACTCTTAGAATATATGTCAAAGGAGGACAATTTTCCAACTAACCTTGGCACACTCCATATGTATTACTTTTCGGTTGTTTCATAAATCAGTTTTCTAATTCAAAGATGTTTTGATCCTCAAAACATGCACTCTTCCTTAATGATTGTATGCATTGCAATATTACCCCACAAACTAGTTTATGAATATTAAAGTTTATTAGTAGGGAGATACCAGGAAGCAGAACTGAGAAAATAACTCCAGCAGTCTCCCTTGCTTGAAAAGAAATACGATGGAATGAAAAGGGCACAGGTTTTAAAGTCAGAAAGACATGGTTTCAAATTCTTTTCTTACCATTTACTCCCTGTATGACCTTGGGGAGATTATTGAACCCCTTTGAGCCTCTGCTTCCTCATCTGTTTGTATATCTTTGCTTACAGAGTTGTTGGGAGAATTTGAGATAACAGAGTAGAAAATAGCTATTTCCTCTTTGCTATTGTCATTATGACTATTATTTACTGTTCCTACCACTAGTACTATTAGAACTACTGCTACTAATAAAAAGAAGATGCTTTGTACTACTACTACCACCATTAATCTACTTTGTAGCTTGCAAAAAAATGAGAATCAGCTGAAGAGCAGAAAAAATTTAAGACAGAGTAAGGCAATGATAGAACATAACAGCCTTTTTAAAAAAAACAATTTCTATTAACACATTGCCAGCCAGAAAGTTCAAACAACCTACTGAATAAAGATAGTACCGTAGTGGAGTTGTAGAAAATATATTTTTATAAATGAAATTGTTAAGAGAATAACCCTTTCATTAAACCACTCTGTATATTCCATCAGGACAGGAATCATATCTATTTTGCCCTTTTGTATTCCTATCACTTTACTAAGGTCTTGACATAGAGTTGGAGATGAAAGAATATTTGTTGAATGAACAAATAAAATCCTTAAAGGTAAAAATAAGTATTATTCAGCTGCTATTGTTTCTTCATTAGTGTATTCATTAACCTATTGAAAAATATCTGGGCTCCTATTATATAAGCTTTGTGTTAAGCCCTGGGAATACAGTGGTAAGGAAAATCACACACAGTTCCTGTCTTTAAGAGCTTAAAATCTAGTGGAGAAGACAGCCCTTAAACCATCACACAGATAAATATGAAGTTTTAATTGTAAAATTGCTATGGAAGAAAGAGATGCATGGACTAAAATAACATGTGTTGGGGGAATTTGACCTAATCAGGGAGATCAGGAAAGGCTTCTTAGAGGAAGTAAATCTTAAGCAGAGATACAAAGAGTAAGTGAGCATTAACTAGGAAAGATGGGGAAGGAGAGGCTTTTGGGACAAAAGGATCGGCATGTGCAAGCGTGCCCTATAAAGGGATCGTGATGAATACCAGGAGCTAAAATAAGGCCAACTACAGCTGGCTGTAGTGAAGTGAGGAAGGAGGAAACTAGAATAAGCTTAGGCTAGAGGGGTAGGTAGGGGACAGACAGTGCAGAGCCTCTATGCTATATTCAAGATTTTCTCTTCATCTTAACAGTAAGAGGAAGACATAAAAGTGATTTTAAGGAAGAATGTGGGTGTGACGTCATCAAATAGTTTCAGTGTGGAGAATGAATTGAAGAGAAGCCTGAATGGATACACTTGCACTAGTTCAGGCTAGAGGTGATAGTAACTTGGACTAGGGTGGAAGTTGTAACTATAGAGAAAAGTAGATGCATTTTAGGGCTAGTTAGAAGGTAAAATCAACAAGACTTGGTGATGGCTTCGATACGGAATATCAGATAAATAGATGAGTGTCTCTTAAGTGATGATTAGGTTTCTTGCTTGTCTAATTGGATGGATTGTGGTACCTTTTAGTGACACGGCCAGGTATGACAAGGTTCATTCAATCACAAATCTTTATATGTGCTACTATGTTTCAGGCACCATGTTAGGTGTTGGAAATTCAGCAGTTTCTAAATTATGGTTCTGATCCACAAGAAGCCCACAAACTGGTAGGGAAGGGAGTACAGAAAATCAACAAGTAGTTACAGTGCAACAATAAGCTAGCTTGATAGAGGAATGCCAAGAGTGCTATGGAAGCCCAGAGGAGGAGAATCACCTAGCAAATGGGCAGAGTTGCAGAACTGTGGGGGGAAGCCAAGAAAGTGGAGTTGGGTTATTTTGGACTTGGTATGCACTAATTTGTCTGACCTATTCACTGGACATTAAATTTTGAAAGAGAAAGCCTCCTTTTATTCCTTCCTCATCTCCTGCTTAGTATAATAAGCAACCTGGTTGTATATTCCATGACTGAGAGTCAAGAGAGAATTCCTGATGTCACTGGCTGATTTCAAAATCTTTGCAGAACTATTCATATGTTCCTCTCCCTTTACAAGATATAATAGGCTTTGGAAAAGTGGTGTGTAAATCATATTTGAGTAAATTAAATCCTACTTTAAATTAACTGAGTCATTTGCTATCTACTTCTGAAAAAAAAAAAAAACAGGATTCTCTAATTTTTTCCCATATATTTCCATTTAATTCTTCAAGTTTCTTAGGCAATACGGGATCCAGTTTCAGCTTTCTGAACACGGCTAGCCAGTTTTCTTTAAGGGAGTGCCCATTTTTTTTATTGTTTTATTTATATAACTTCTAATATATTTTACACATACTTTATTTTAAATCAACTTTATTGAGGTATAATTTACATTCAATAAAAATGTACCTATTAATGAGTTTTGACTTATGTACCCTAAAAATACATGTAACCCTAAAAAGTTGCAGTAAACCTCCTTCACCCCAGTCCCAGGCAACCACCTATCTGCTTTTTGACACTAAATTTGTCTTGGTGGGGCTCACATTTAATGGCCTCCAGTGAATATTGTTGTGAGCACACATTAGGGAAAAACCACTTTCTTTTATTTTAATTAGAATTCTTATATCCCAACCTTAATGCATAAAGAAAATACTGATCTTATCATGCTTGTTTTAGTATGCTTTTTGGGGTTGTTTTGGTGGTGGTTTCATAGAATTCTTGAAAAGATAATCTGTGGGGACTACAAAATTATGGGCCTTGATCTACAGGCAGTCATTTCCTCACTAACTACGTTACCATTATGTATTGATAATCTCTCTTTTTAAAAAAACTGTCAATTTTATTTAACTTTCATAGGTCAGTGATAGTTTATTGGAATGGACTTAGGATTTGCCATGTAGACCAGAGTTCAGACTTTAAGGAACAACCAGGAGGCTGGAGTGGTTGGGACAGAGAGAGTAGTGGAGAGAAAATTAGGAGAGGAGGTCAGAAAGATGGTGACGATGGGGGATCAGATCAGGTAGGACTATGTAGCCCATTGTAAGGAGTTTGGCTTTCACTCTTAGATGGAAAACCATTGAAGGGTTTTGAGCAGAGGCTTGGCATGGCCAGGTTTATTTTACAAGGAGAACTCTGGATATTGGATAGAACATAGACTGAAGGGGGCAAGGACTGGAGCAGGGAGAGCAATTAGGAAGCTATTGCTATAGTCCAGAGGGTTTAAGCCATAGGAATTAAAAGTTGTAGAGTTCCAGTTATATTTTCAAGGTAGAACCGACAAGTTTTCTGATATATTGAACATGGGGTACTGGAATAAGTAATAAGTCACAGACAAATCCAGATTTTTTGGCCTACATAACTAGAAGAGTAGAGTTGTTGATTAATGAGATGGGGAAGACAGAATCAGGGGTTTGATTTTGGACACTTGAGATGTCTCTTAGACATCTAAGTGGAAATGTTGGATGGGTAGTTAGATATGTGAGTTCAAGGGAGAAGTCTACCATGGAGAAATAAATTTGGGAGCGAACAGCATGTAAGTTGTAAGTAAATCTATGATATCACTGAAGAATGTAGATAGAATAGGTTCAAGTTCTGAGCTGTGGGTACAAGCCAGCATTAGAGGCTGGGGAGATAAGAGGGAAACAGTAAGGAAGATTGAGGAGGAGTATTCCATCAGGTAAAGGGGAAAACTAATAGGAAGTAAGTAAAGATAGTGCTATCAAGAGGATGGGAGTAAAGGACTGTGTTGAAGTGGTTGATTGGTCATGTTATTTAGAAACATGGTAGTTGCTAGTTGACAGGATCTTGATTTGACAGGATCAAATCTGGGTTCCTTTCATTATACCGCATTGCTTGTTCAGGTTCTTGTCCTTAAGAGTATCTCTTCACTCCTTTATATAGAATTTACTAACAGCCTGCTGTGTGCCAGGCATCATCCTAGATACTAAAACCCAAAGATAAATAAGATATGGTCTCTGCCTTTAGGGGATCCATGGTCTAGTAGAAAAATGAGATGCATTAACAATGATAATACAGCATGTATAGTGCTATAGTAGAGACATGTACAAAATATTATGGGAACCCAGAACTCATCCTGGGTGTAGGTAGGAGGTGGTGGGAGATGGCTGGACAGGGATTTCAGTGATAAGTAAAGGTTCACTAAACAAAAGTGCAACTTATCCAGAAATACTCACAGAGCTGAAACATCTGAACATTATCTTGAAAGGTGGATTATAATTTATCAAGTGGACAAGTTGAAGAGTGACTAGAGAGAAAGTCAAGGGCCAGATAATAATTCAGGGTCTTCTGTATTGAAGGAGTTGATGGTGGCAAATTGGGAAGGGGGAAGAGAAAAAAAAGGAATGAAGCAAATAACTTCTTTGTTTTCTGCTTGGGTGATTGTGTTAGTAGTTATGCCAAAGTCTCCTAGGTTATCAAAGTTCCAGTATTGAGTCTGTCAGAAGGAGTACAGGTCTCTTCCTCAAATTGGTTTTGAGTTGAGTGTCCTGACACTAGACGGATGATTACTGAATAACTGGGTGCCTCACTTACACTTGATGGAGATAGATTTTCTTTTAAGTGAATTAAGTTCATGGAATTTCACTTTTTTAATAGGAACATTTCTCTTTTGCTAAGGCAAAAATGGGTCAAGTGCTGAGACACATGGCTCTGAAGGGCCATCGGATGAGATCTACAGCTGGGCCCTTAGCCCCTCATAAAGGCCATTTCTGCCTATTTAAAGCCTCCTCTAGGCTTGATCAAAATCAAAACCATTTCAAAATGTAATTAATTATTACATTTTGTGCTGAATTGCTATTTCTCAAAATCTCTTACATAGAACAGGATGTTTGAGAATTGAGTTTGTTGGAAGTTTTGTAAAACATTTTGTGCTTTTTAAAACAAATGAAAATATCACAGAACAGATATATTAGAGATATATCTTTTTAATGACAAAAGTCCTTTGTATTGTCTTTAAATACTTGTTTACTGTTAATCAACTATTTGAGAGAAAGGCAGGGGAAGCAAGAGTGAAATTTCAGTGTGAAATCTGTGTTTCACAATTTGTCTCACAAACTGAATTGTAATGTTTTTTAAGCAATCATAATGGATTTGTGGCATTTATGAAATGATCACAAAAGTCATCAGGAATATGAGAACCAATTCTCAAAGTTTTTATTTTGTTCAGAGTTAAGTTTTTTTGTTTTGTTAAGAATTATTGATGAAGTCTCTTAGCTTTATTAAGGAAGTGAAAAGAAAATCTATGTCAGTCTTTGTTTTTGAATATGTAATACCTACACCCAGTAGAAGATCCAAACAATAAAAATGTGTACATTGGAAAAATCTCCTTTCTGCCTCCAACCCCTTACATAGATATAATCATTTTTACCAGTTTCATGGATATACTTACATAAATATTCTGTTGGATGTAATAGTGATTCTAAAAGTGTAGCCCAAGGACTCCTAGAGCCTCAAAGATCTTTTCATGGGTTCTACAAGTTCAAAGCTATTTTCCTAATAATACAATTGACCCTCGAAAAACACAAGTTTGAACTGCACAAGTACAGGTACAGATGGATTTTTTCAACCAAACATGAATAGAAAATACAGTATTAGTGGGATATGAAACCCACATATATGGAGCACTGACTTTTCTAATAAGCTAGTTCTTCAGGGTTAACTGTGGGACTTGAATATGTGTGGATTTTGGCATATGCAGGGCGAGATAGGGGGCAGTCCTGGAAAGAATTCCCTGCACATACTGAGGAACAACTGTACTAATGAAATTAATAATGATATTAATATATATGATATTTTGATATTGAAGTATCATAAAATGTATCAACATTTAGAAGATCCACATAACTCAGTGAAGTAGTATTTTCCAGATAACCAATGTATGTTTTTATGAAATTATGCATGTATAAAAGATCCATCCAAAGATCAATATGGGTCAATGGATTTTAATGTAGCAAGGCATACAGAGTTAATTGATATGATTTCACACTTGATCTTAGCCAAAAGGCCAAGATGCAATAATTGATATGATTTCAGATTCCACACTTCAGCTAATCCTTAAGAAACTGCCACTTGTTGTGTTTGGTATAGTGTCGAAGAAGATCATCCACACTTTTTTGAAAAGGCTGTGAAAATACTTCTTTATTTTCCAACTACATATCTTTGCGGGACTGGATTTTCTTCATATATTTCAAATAAAACAATATATCACAACAGGTTGAATGTAGTATCAGATATGATAATTTAGTTGTCTTCTGATAAGCCACGCATTAAACAGATTTTCAAAAATATAAAAACAATAACACTCTTCTCATGGCCTTCTTGCTTTTGCAAAATATAGTTTCTGTGATAAATATGTTATATAATAAAATCATATAATTATGATTCATTATTTTAAGAAAATTATTAAATATTTTTTAAATTTCTCAGTTTTAGTTTTTAATATAGTAAATACATAACCTATATAAACAAAAGCTTCTTAGTATTCTCTTTAATTTTTAATAGTGAAAGCAATACTGGTCAGGTGCGGTGGCTCACACCTGTAATCCCAGCACTTTGGGAGGCCGAGGCAGGTGGGTCACAAGGTCAGGAGTTCAAGACCAGCCTGGCCAATATGGTGAAACCCCATCTCTACTAAAAATACCAAAATTATCCAGGCGTGGTAGCAGGCACCTGTAGTCCCAGCTACTCGGGAGGCTGAGGCAGGAGAATTGCTTGAACCCAGGAGGGAGACTACAGTTGCAGTGAGCCGAGATCATGCCACTGCACTCCAACTTGGGCAACAGAGCAAGACTCTGTCTAAAAAAAAAAAAAACAAGAGTGAAAGCAGTCCTGAGACCAAAATGTTGGCGAACTGCTGCTGATATATTTTAAAAAGTGTACATTTAGTTATTTTATCTATCATTCTATTTGTGTTTATGTGTCTATATTTATTTTTATACACATAGGCACAGTGTATGTGCAACTGTCATGTGACTTGATTTTTGGGATTTAATATTGTTTGACCATAATTTCATAGCAGTAATTATAGATATTTCACTTTTATGTGACTGCATAGTATCTCATGTTATACACACACACAATTCCTGAAAGGAGAATTGCTGGATCAAAGGTTATATGCATTTTAAATTTGATAAAACTGCCAATTTGTCCTACAATTTATGCTCCCACCAACAGTGACTGAGAATACCTGTTTCCCCAAATCTTTGTCAGCAGTTTTTCCTCAAATCTTTTGCTGTTTCCTGAGCATATAGGGAAAAAATCTCATTGTAGGTTTATTTGATTTATCTTATTAAGATTGGTGTTAAGCATGTTTTCATATAATTCAATGTGGTTATGTTTTACTTTTTTGTAAACCATATGTTTTCACTTCTTTAAAGAGAACTCTCGCACCTTGGTACAGATAATTTTTCAATTTCTAAATATAATTCTGAAAATAAAAGTAATGTGAACCTTCAACTTTGAATGGAATGCCCTTTAAAAATGAGCTAAGCCCCTCAAGCTCTAAGGACTCTTTAAGCTGTGACATGAAGTCTCAAAACAATAACAGATACATTTGAGCTATACAAGAAATTAGCTTAGCATGTTTACAACATAGTGATTGAATTGTTTGTAATATGATTTAACTAAAAGCAGAAAGTTGAGCAAAAGCAATTGGCAAACAATGGATGATAATGTAATGAGAAACATTTATTTCTCTCTGTAATGATGTGCTGTTTCCTTTACTTGTCCTTTGTGAAAAACAATGAGGAACATTATTTCTGTATCTGTCACCATTTCCCACAGTTCAGTGGACAAGTTCCTCAAGATCTTCCAGTTTCCGTTTACCAGAGCTTTGCTTTTTTTTGGAGCCGAGGCAAAGGGACATTTCCTTATAATTTTGTTGAAAACCTTGAGGTTAATAGTTGGAGTGATTTCAGAAATAAGCCTGATCTGTAAGAGAATGGGAGTGTGTTACTATCATGCTTAATATAATGGGACTTCCCATTCAACCTAGATGTGAAGATTTTATAAAAATAACCACAGCCACATAATTGACATTTGTGTTTTGAGTCCCTTTTTGCAATTTAGTCAGCAGAGAAGAGTACAACAAATGAAATTTTAAGGGTAGAGGAAGAGTCACAGCAACACATAAGATGGTCAGGGAAAATCACTGCCTTTTCAGGGTCTGTTTGCTGTGGAACCTCCCATAAGTAATTTCTGAAAAGTAAGCCAAATGAAAAAGTAAATTGTTTACCTTTATCTCTGGTTGACCTGTTTAGCTGACTGTGTTTGATGACTGGGAAAATTTTATTTATTTGAATACAATAGTGGAGAAGAGCGAATTGATTGATCAGTAAATCAATCAGATTTTACTAAGTACGTACTATGTACTCAATCCTATGTTAGATGTTGTACAAGATGTAACACCTGTTTTCAGGGAAAGAACATGCAGGGATAAGTAGTTGTTGAGCACATATCAGGCACTATTCTAGGTCCTTTACATATGTTATTTCATGTAATGTTCACAGTAACCTTGTGAAGAAGGTGTAGGGTCAGTACTCTTATTCACACTTAAGGTCAAACACCCTACAGTTCTGTGTGTGAGTGTTGACATGATTCAGAGTGAAGCCAAGTAATTAGCAGCAGACACCTCATGGGGTAGATGGGCTAGAGTAGGTATTTTTTGATTGGTGAAGAAAAAGGGGAGGGCATTCAAGACAGAGGCAACAATATGAGCTCATTATAGAGGAAGGGATAAGCAGTATATGTTTGTAGAATTACTCAATCTAACAAGAACAGGTGTGTTAAGAAGTTTTGGAAAATGAGATTGGATAGGAAGGGTGAAGCTAAATTATGAAGGACCTTGAAAGTCAGGACATAAAATTTGGGCATTTTGGAGTAGGCAGTATGGAACCATGAAAGGTTTCTGAGCAGAAAAGGAGTGACATATGGAAAATGTTTGCAGGTATATTACTCTGGAAGTGGTAAATTTGGTGGCAGGGTGACTAGACCTGAGATTATTGAAATAGTTTGATGTGAGGTAGGTGAGTATCTTTTTAAATAAAAGCATTAAAAAAAAAAAAAAACAGGCTACTAAAAGCATAATTTCTCTAGACTTTGAATTATTTGCTTTGGGTCAAATTGATTAACTCTTGGTAGATGATTAGACAGGTGTAAAGTCAATCCTGTGACCTAGACATCCCAATCACTTAGACTAAATCTACAGCAATATTTTTCAAGCCATGAGTTACATGACCCATTAGTAGGTTATAAATCAGTGTTGAAATTTGCAAATAGTGTTTTTTAAGTGAAATAGAAAATTAAATAGAATAGAAACTATCGATGTGCCTATACAGTGATAAGAAAAAGTGTGTTTGTGGAATTTTATTTCAATTGTTTGTGTTACGTCTGTGCATACACGCACATTGGGTCATGATATAAAATGTATTTATTACTATGGCTTGTGGTAAAAAAAAATAAGCCTCTGATCTAGAGTATAGCACTGAATTACTTAATCCTTTTTCCTGCCATGTAAATTGTCAAAGCTTGCATGATTGATTTGAACATCAGTATAAAAACTCCACCACCTAGTTCAGGATGTCTTTACCTTTTTCCTGGCCCATTTCTAACCATCCCAAGTGATCTGTTTACCTTCAGTCTTTCCATATCAATTCATCTTATACCCAACTTCCAGATCAATCTTTCTAAGAGTATTTCTCACATCATGCCACTACCTTTGTCCAAAAGATACACTGGTCCTCAATCCATTTATTTGATATTAATTTAGCAAATCTCAGTTAAGCTCCTAAGAAATGAAGCCCACGATCTTTGTTTAGTCACATATGCAAAGCCCTTTTAATTCTTACCTCAAACTGTATTTCCAACTATGTTAGCACCACAGAGACCCCATAGATCAGCTTAATTGTCCTACTTACTCTGCCTAGAATATATGCGTTTTTCACTCTCCTATACCTTTGTTCATGCTAATCCCCATTTATTGCCCTTGTCATCCTTTAAGGCCATGACTTTTATAATCATCTCAGCTGGACATAATTAGTTCCTCCTCTGGACCCACATAATACTTTTTGTCATTCATGTGAGACTCATCACATTCTGTCTTGTATTATATTAGGTGGGTTTATTCCCTTTTCTAGATTATAAACTCTTGAGAGTGAGGGTCACTTCTTGTTTATGCCTGCAATGTTAACAGTGCTTTGCAAAAGGTAGATGGTAGATATGCAACTGCCAAACCAATGAAAAAACCTGAATTTATGATACAGTTCAGTCTTTTTCTTTCATTTAAGCAGAATGACATTATATAGTTCAGCAAACAATTTTCCCAATGTTTTTCTCAGTATGACTGACAGCATTAGACAGAATAGAACAGAGCAAAGAGCACTGGGCTAGGAATCAGAAGACCTTCACACTAGTCTTGGCTCTGTCACCAAAAAATTCTGTCACCTTTAATATGCCATTTGATCTCTCTGGTTATTTTAGCATACGGCATTGCTCCTATAAAAATATGGGACTGAAATGGTTAACTTAAGGTTTTTGCTAACTCTAAAAATATTCATCTTAGATTATTTACTGTGCCAGTTTCATTCACGCAGCAGATACTTATTGAGTCCTTACTGGGGATATAGCAATGATCAAAACTAACTATATGCTTTCATGGACCTGACATTAAGGTAGTGAAGACAAATAATAAATAAATAAAATGTAATATATAATGTAAAATAGTGGTAAGTGCTAAAATAAAAATAAAACAGGGAAAAGGGATGGAGACTGACAAGGAAGGTCCCTCTGAAGAGGTGACATTTGGGCAGAGATCTGTATGAGGTGAAAGATTTCAGGAGAAGAGCATATCAGGCAGAGGGAGCTGCTATGCAAAAGCCCTGAGGTCAGAATGTGCTTTGCACTTTGGGGGAACAAATAAAAGCCAGTGTGCTTGAGTCATAGAGAGCAAGAGGTTGAGTAATAAAAGATGAGGCCGGAGAAGTAGTAAAGGACTAGATCACATGAAACCTTTTCAATAGAGTAAAGAGAATGTTATTCTAAGCACAGTAAAAAGCCACTGGAAGATTTTTAAGTGGGGTGTTTTAGTCTGTTTTCACACTGCTAAACAGATATTACGCTGGATTGGGTATTTATAAAGAAAAGAATTTTAATTGACTCAGAGTTCTGCATGGCTGGGGGGCGCCTTGGGAAACTTGCAGTCATGGTGGGAGGTGAAGGGGAGGCAGGCACCTTTTTCCAGAAAGCAGCAAGACAGCAAGTGAGGGAGAGAAGCACCAGACACTTATCAAACAACCGGATCTCATGAGAACTCCTTCACTATCACAAGAACAGGGTGGGGAAAACGGCCCCAGTGACCCAATTACCTTCCACCTGGTTCCTCCCTCCACACTTGGGGATTATAGTTCCAGATGAGATTTGGGTAATTATAATTCCAGATGAGATTTGGGTAGGGACACAGAGCCAAACCATATCATAGGATAGTTATATGATCTACCTTGCATTTAAAAATGATCACTCTGGCTGTTGTGTAGAGAATAGATGGCAGGAGTGGAGGCCAGGAGACTAATTAGGAAGCTACTAAAATAGTCCCTTTAAGAAATTATAATTTTCTATATGTATGTGTGTTTCTAAATAGATTTTTGTCTTTTATTTTTAAAATTTTTAAAATTTTATTTTTAATTGACAAAAATTCTACATATTTTTGGTATAAACGTATTTATATATATGTGTGTGTCTACACACACACACATATACATTGTGGAATGATAAAATCAAGCCAATTAACGTATCCATCACCTCATATCCTTATCATTTTTTGTTATGAGAACATTTAAAATATATTATTTTAGCAGTTTTCGAGTATATAATACATTATTACTAACTATAACCACCATGCTGTACAATAGATCTCTGGAACTTATTTCTCTTATTTATCTGAAACTTTGTACCCTTTAATGAGCAAGATGTTGAATGATTAGACTGAAATGGTGACAATGAGGATGGAGTGAAGTGAATAGATTGGGAATATAATGTGGAGGGAGAATGAACAAGATTTGTTAATGAATTGAATATGGCAGAGGTGAAGGAAAAGTAGGAATTAGAGATGACTCTTATGTTTGTTACCTAATCAACTGAGGGGGGATGGTGATACCATATACTATGATGGGGAGAATGAGAAGGAATAAGCTTGAGGGTTGAGGCTGGAGATTTAAGCCAATAATTCAGTTTGTGATATAAGTTTAAAATGTCTATTTCAGATTCAAATGAAGAAATAAAAGATATATATGAATATGGAGTTTGGAAAGAAGTCAGGACTGGATATGCAATCTTGAGGGCTGTCACTATTTAAATGACACTTAAAGCTATGCTACTAGAGGAGATAACCTAGGAAATCATTCAACATTCTCAGAGTGGGTAGGAAAAGAGTCAACAAAAGAGAATGAGAAAGAGTCGCCAATTAGGTGAAAGAAATACCAGGAGTATGGGTGTCACTGAAGCCAAAAGAAGATACTGTTTTGAGTTGAAGGAAGTGATCAACCCTAGCAAATGCTACTGAGTTTGAATAAGTTGAAGACTAGGAATAGATCATTACATTTGGCAACATGTAGGTCACTGGGCACCTTGACAAAAGTTAATTTCGATGTGGTAGAAAAAATCGGCTAACAGCAGCAGGTTGTAAAGAGGTGGAAAAATGAGGAAAAGGGAACAATGAATCTATAATGAGAAATTTTTCTTTGATGGAGAAATTGAGGAGGAACTAAATGAAGATATGGGGAATCAAACAAGCTTCTTTGTTGTTATAATACATATAAGGTATCTAAAAACATGTTAGATCTGTTTTTAAGCTCTACTCAGGTTTAATTGACATAAAAAATTGCATGTATTTAATGCAGACATTTTGATGAGTTTGGACATATGCATACTTCTACTGTGATACTGTTCCTATAACCATAATAGTTTTATTGTCTGATGCACACAGCAGGTCAGTACACTGAAACATCAGGTTGTAGTAAAGAAAGAGGTTTTATCGTAGGGTCACTGAATGGGGAAATGGAAAGGAACCTCAAATTAATCTCCCCAAGGAGTTTGGAGCTAGGATTTTTTAGTGTCTCGGAGTGGGCTGAAGTGTGGAAATCACTGATTGGTCAAAGAGTACAGGGTGAAGCCATGGAACAGCAAGATGAAGAAGCTGTATTTTCATGCTAATCTTGTTCCCCTGTTGGGGTCTTCAAACTGGTTGCTGGAATTTGAGGTCTGAAAAACATCTTAAGCCATCCTCAAACAAAAGTCTTAAAATTCTAATGTCAGAGATCCTGTCTATAGGAACAATGGGGATACAAATCAATTTTTAATTTCCTATGACCCTAATGCCAGAAATCTTACCTATAGGAACAATGGGATGCAAATGGTCAGTATCTAATGCTACATGACTTTCGACAGCAAGGAAATGGACAAGAGGGCAGCCTGATAAATGCTTAACTATAACTATATTTCTGTTTAGAATGTGGCATGTAATTCTTGTCAACCCTATGGGAATGATTTCAGTTCTGCCTTGTCTTGTTAATCCTCTCTCCTGAGGTGTGATCAATAAGGAGGGAATTGGGTAATGACTTCTCTGGCTGTGTCTTGCTGACAAGGGGCACAGATGGGGACCATAATCAGGATTTGAGAAATAAACCTGCTTTACAGTGGCCTGTAAATGTTCTTGAGTGCCAAGTTTAGAGTTTTGACTGCATGGCAAAAATGTCAGTTCTTTTTACTAGTCCTTGTTGTCTGTTGGGAATAGAAGAGAAATACAACAATAATTATAAGAAAAAGAATCTGTAAGGAGGTCTGTATTAGGGCATTCTCACATTGCCATAAAGAAATACCTGGGGAAAACAATGCATGAGACTAGGTAACGTATAAAGAAAAGTGTTTTAATTTGCTCATGATTCTGCAGGCTATACAGGAAGCATAGTGGGTTTTGCTTTTAGGAAGGCCTCAGGAAGCTTCCAATCATGGCAGAAGGCAAAGTAGAGCAGCGGGAGCAGGAGCAAGAGAGAGGCAGGAGGTGCTATATACTTCTAAATAGCCAGATCTTGCAAAAACTCACTACTATCATGAGACCAGCAAGAAGAGGATGGTGCTAAACCATTCATGAGAAATTCACCCCAATGATCCCATTACCTCCTACCAGGCCAAAACTCCAACATTGGGGATTAGATTTCAATATGATTTTGGGCAGGGATACAGATCCAAACCATAAAAGGGACCAAAACCAGTTTCCCATTCCCATAAGAAGCAAGCTAAAGAGATCATTAAGGGGGTCCGTGACATACACTTCTTGCCAACATGCCATATTTTGGGGTATGGGTTTCTGAGCCCCGGCATCCCCTGTCTGAAACTTCCCTAGAAGTTTCACGCATTAAAAGCTGAGTTGGTGGAAAAATTTAGTAAATAGCTGGGTGGCAAAGGATCCCAGTAAACCAGTCTCCCATTCCTGGAATAGTCCAGTCCCATTAAACAGCTGTATCTCATTTCAGGAGATGCCATTGCAGGCAAACTATAGTTTGTATATCACAAAGTATGCTTACAGTTACTCAGGAAAACAGTAGTAGCAATTTAATTGAGTCTAAGAGAAATGGAATAAAAAATTGAAAATGTAAGTTTGGAGACATACTTAGAAAAGAATTCAGGATTCAAACTAAACTGTAGACAAATAAGAAAAACTCAAAATAATGGACACAGTGTGCTAATTAAAGGCGTACTGTAGTTTTTTTTGAAACATAATTTTTCTCTCTTCAGGGCCTCATTTCTACCAAATAAAAATCAGTAGGACCAATTTATTTGTAAAATAAGTTTGAGTCTTATTATAATTGGTCTGAATATTTGCATAGAGTGCAGCAAGAGTAATTATTGGTGATGTAGACTTTTAAAATTATTTTTAATTTTTATTTTTTGTAGGTACATAGTAGGTATATACAGTTCTGTGGTATATGAGATATTTTGACACAGGCATGCAATTCATAATAATCACATCAAGGGAAATTGCATATCCAGACCTTCAAGCATTTATCCTTTGTGTTACAAATAATCCAGTTATACTGTTTTTGTTATTTAAAATGTAAAATTATTGACTACAATCCCCCTGCTGTGCTGTCAATACTGGGTCTGTTAACCATCCCCATCTTCCCCCTGTCCCCCCACTACCTTTCCAAAACTCTGGTAACCATCCTTCTATTCTCTATCTCTATGAGTTCAGTTGTTTTGAAGTTTAGATCCCCAAATAAGTGAGAACATGCCACATTTGTCTTTCTGTGCCTGGCTTATTTCACTTAACATAATGACCTCCCGTTCAATCCGTGTTGTTGCAATTGACTGGATCTCATTATTTTTTATGGCTGAGTAGTACTCCATCATGTATATGTACCACATTTTAAAAACTCCATTAATCTGTTGATGGACACTTGGTTGCTTCCAAATCTTGGTTATCATGAATAGCGTTGCAGTAAACATCAGAGTACAGATATCTTTTCAATAAACAGATTTCCTTTCTTTTGGGTAGTGGGATTGCTGGATCATATGGTAGCTCTAGATTTGTTTTTCAAGGAACCTCTAAACTGTTGTCCGTGGTGGTTGTACTAACTTACATTTCCTCCAGCAGTGGATGAGGGCTCTGTTTTCTCCACATCCTTGCCAGCATTTATTATTGCTTGTCTTTTGAATATAAGCCATTTTATCAGGGGTGAGATGATATCTCCTTGTAGTTTTGATTTGCATTTCTCTGATGATCAATAATGTTGAGTACTTCTTCAGATGATTCTTTGCCATTTGTATGTCTTCTTTTGAGAAATGTCTGTTGAGATCTTTTGCCCATTTTAAAATCAGATTATTAGGTTTTTTTCTATGGAGTTATTTGTGCTCCTTATATATCCTGGTTGTTAATCCCTTGTCAGATGGATGGTTTGCAAATATCTTCTCCCATTCTGTGGGCTAGATTTTCAGTTTATTGATTATTTCCTTTGCTGTGCAGACATTTTTTAACTTAATGTGACCCCATTTGTCCAAGGCCTGCAGTGAGTCTTGCCTGGCTACCACTGCTGATTATTCAGAGCCCATAGAATCTTTAGTCAGCAGGTGATGAATACTGCCAGGACTTGGTTCTTCCTTTCAAGGCAGCTGATTCCTTTATGGTGCATAGTGTGTTTAGCAATGTTATCTGTGTGCTAGGGCATGGAATGGGAACCTCAGGACTCTGCCTGGTACCCTATTCTACTGTGGCTGAGCTGATATTCAAATTGTAAGACAAAGTCATCTTAATGTCCCTTCTCTTCTGAAGCAGAGGGAAGCAGTTCCTCCCAGAGCTGCAAGCTATGCTGTCTGGGTTCGGCAGAGGGGTGACACAAGCACTCCTTTGGGTGCTCTCACTAGATTGTCTCACTAGATTGAGCGTACCTTGAGTCCACTGGCTGTAAGCACAGCACAGAACCAGGACTTGCCCAGGAATTATAGTCCTTGTGGCCTAAACTGGTTTTCAAGTTTATTTTACACCCCAGAACACTTTAGCCCATGGTGACAGGGCTTGTTGAGACTTTAGCTCTGACCACTGGATTGGATGATTTGCCCCTCACTAGGGCTTGTCTAAATGCCCCTTCCATGGGTACTGAGTTGTGTCCCATGTTGCTTTCTGCTGTGACAGGGCGTCACTGAATTCCAATGCAAACTTCACAATCACTGCACTCTCCCTCCCCAAACCATGCAATTCTCTCTCCATTTGATATGGTTGATGCCAGGGCATGGAGGAGGGTTGGTGATTCAGAGCTGTCTTTCATAACCCCTTTAGTGCCTTTTCCCTTAATATGATCTTAAAACCAGGTACTGTAATTGCCCCTACAAATTAAAACCTTTCAGAGGAGACAATGATTTTTACTGTCCGTTCAATTGGATTCCACACAAAAAGAGAGGCCAGGAGGCCAACTGGGAAGGAATTCATATCCTTTTATTGGCTTTTTGGGTTCCTGAATTCGTTCAACTGCAGCTTCTAGAAGAGCAGAGTTTTGACCACCCTGATCGCTAATTACCAAGGAAAACCATTTTCATTCTTTTCATGGGTTCATAGGTGAAAGCCACTCAATTTTATAAGACACAGGGGATCCAATTAGCATTCCCCATATCAGCAGAGAAAAATTACAAGATACACATAACAGAGACATAAACACCAGTTATTCTACTCAGTTTGCAAGTTTTAACCAGGCAAAACAGACAAAACACCAAAATGGTTACTCCCAGTCAGACCTGCTGACATTCTGCTAGTGATTCCTTCCAACTTGCCCACACACAAATGGGGCAAGACAAAAACAAACACAAGCCTCACAAGTCAAAATTCTGAAACCAGATTTCAGAATTGAGACCAGAAGGGTCCTGGAGTACTTCCCTCTAGCACTGTGCCCTTCGTTCTCCTTCCAATTGGGGAAAATCCCCTTAAACAGGACCCTTCCTATAGGTTAGGGAAGGTCAATAGGATCTCCGAAGAGGTTACAAGACCTCTGAAGAGGCCAACAAATCAGAAGAATGGAAAGGAGATGTTGGTTGAACTTGGAAGTACTCAGCAGATTCAGAAGACGTCTTTCAGATTCAGAAACCATTTCTCTGCTGCAAGCAACTATATGCAATGCCCTGCCAGCAAGCGAGGCTCCAGAGACAGCCCCTGGTTTAAAGAAGCCAGGCAGCCCATTGGGCTTTCCTCTGGGCCACAGAAATGGGTGAGGGAGCACCAAGCCACAGCCACATAACCACGAGGGGTGTCCCTTTGTGGGGTTGCCACTAAATAGCAGCCAGAACATGTTCATTGCCCAATGCACACAGCAAGTCAATACACTGAGACACCAGATTGCAGCAGAGAAAGAGGTTTAATTGTAGGGTCACTGAATGATGAGCTGGGAGGGAACCTCCAATCCATCTCTCCAAGGAGTCAGAGCTAGGATTTTTAAGTGTCTTTGGAGTAAGCCAAAGTGTGGAGATCATTGATGAGTCGAAGAGTGAAGAGTGAAGTCATTGGATAGGGAAATGAGGAAATTGCATTCTCATGTTAGTCCTTTACTCTGTGGGGATCTTCAAACTGCTGGAATTTGAGGTCTGAAAAACATCTTAAGTAATCCTTAAAAATAGTCTTAAAATTATTGTGTCAGATTCTGTGTATAGGAACAATAGGGATGCAAATCAGTTCTTAAACAGTCTTATGACCCTAATGTCAGAAATCCTACCTATAGAAACAATGGCAATGAAAATCATCATTGTCTAATGCTACATGACTTTTAGCAGCAAGGAAGTGGGCCAGAAGGCAGCCTGATAAATGCTTAATTAGAACTCTATTTCTGTCCAGAACATGATATGCAATTCTTGTCAACCTTATGGCGATGGTTTCATTACCACATCAAGGTACTAAATATATCAATTACCTACAAAAATGTACTTGTTTTACTCAGTGGATATTGTGTTAGTCTGTTGTTACACTGCTATAAAGAAATACTTGAGACTGAGTAAAGCAGTTTAATTGGCTCACGGTTCTGCTGGCTGTACAGGAAGCATGATGGCTTCTGGGGAGGCCTCAGGAAACTTCCAATCATGGCAGAAGGGGAAGCAGGTACGTCTTACATGGCCAGAGCAGGAGGAAGGGGGGAGGGGAGGTGCTACACACTTTTAAATGACCAGATCTCGTGAAAACTTTATCAGGAGAACAGCAATAGAAAGATGGTGCCAAACCATTAGAAGCTACCCCCATGTCCCAATCACCTCCTGCCAGGCCACCTCTAGCATTGAGTATTGTATCTTAACATGAGATTTCAGTGGGGATTCAAATCCAAACCATATCAGGTGTAAAGTCTGAGTCATGTAAGATGAATAAGTTCGAGAGATCTGCAGTACAACACAGTACTCATAGTTAACAATACAGTATTGTGTACTTTGAAATATGTTGAGGATAGATCTCATCTTAGTTGTTCTTCACACACACACACACACACACACGGATCTATTTTTCAATATATTTTATGCCTTAAGCATTGTCAATGACAACTTTCATCTTTAAAATATATTTTGTCATTTTTCTTTTCCTTTTTTTATCTTTATGTCCCTTCATTCTCTTCCTCCCCACTCCTTGCTGTCTCCCCATCTCTCTCTTCCTTCCCTCCCCCTACTTTCTCTCTCTCTCTCTACAGTAGAAAAGCCAAAATTCTCATCTGAAACGTTTTTGCTATTTTTTTCGAATGCTTAGCATTCCCTCCTGAATGAAAATTCTTCCCAAATATTTTGTGAAGGCACTAAATTTATGAGAAAACATAAACTGTAAACTACTGTTGCTGGATAATAAGGTTGAGCTTTACTGTGGCTAATATTTCACACTGGAGGGTAAATAATTTAATTTTAAAATTAGAAATATTTTATAAGAGCTTAGGATACAAAATTAAATGGTAGACCTGTAAGGGACATCTGCTGGGGGCAGAGAACTATTATTTTTCCCTTTTCCCACCGTCATTATTGTATTTATCAAGAATGATGGGAAAATAATTTTTCAAAATCCAGGGTTTTTAAAAATTTTAAATATTTTTCCTTTCATGTCTAAGGAATTGGTTGATATTCCTTATTATTATGCAGGTTCAATTCTTTTACTTCACTTTATAACTACTTCATTTTGTGCTGAAAGGTTTAAAGCATGATACAAGAAAACCTAAATACCATTCATGCAGATTCACATATTTTATTGCAGAGGTTCACAATTTTAAAAAATATTTTGCCCTATTTGCTTTTTCATTCTTTATCTATTTTAGATAGATAGGTATAGATAGACATCTAATTTGTAACATATACATTAATAACATATACTATACAATGTGTATTTTTTTTCAGAAAAATCTTAAATTTGGAGATATCATGCCCCTTTCATCATACAGACTTCAGTGTGTATTTCCCAAGAAAAGGAGAGTATTCTTATACAAAGACTACAGTATAGTTTACAAAATCTAGAGATTTAACAGTGATATGTTACTTTCGACTAATCTGAAGTCTTTTTAAATTTGTGTAATTTTCTTAATTATGTGTTTTGTAAATAGTTTTATTCTCAGTAAAGGATAAAATTTAGTATCACTCATTTCTTAGGTACCATGTCTCTTTAGTTTTCTTTAATCTGGAATGGTTTTTGAGACTGTATTCCTTCATATTGAAATTTTTGGAAAGTATAGATCAACTATTTTATAGAATGTCCTTCAATGTGATTGCCTCGTGTTTCCTCCTAATTAGATTCAGGTCATAAGTCTTGGAGAGTAACACAAGTTAAATGAAGATTGTGCTCTAAAAAGTGCATCTTATTAAGAGGCATATATAAAGTGGGTTTGTCTGAACATTGGTGAGGTTAGATTGGGTACAGTGGCTCACACCTGTAATCCTAGTGCTATAGGAGGCTGAAGTGGGAGGATCATTTGAGGATAGACATTGTAGACCAGGCTGGACAACTATATTAGTTCGTTTTCACACTGCTATAAAGAAATTCCTGAGACTGGTTAACTTATAAAGGAAAGTAGTTTAATTGACTCACAGTTCTGCATGGCTGGGGAAGCCTCAGGAAACTTACAATCAAGGCAGAAGAGGAAGCAGACACATCTTACATGGTAGCAGGTGTGCATGCGCATGCGAGAGAGAGGGTGAGCGTGAGTGTGAGTGTAAGTGTGCATAAAAAAAACTACAAGTTATAAAACCATCAGATCTCATGAGAATTCGTTCACTATCACAAGAACAGCATGGGAGAAACTGCCCCCATAATCCAATCACTTCCCTCCCTCAACACGAGCGGATTACAATTGTCAATGAGATTTGGGTGAGGACTCGTAATCAAACTACACTGGCAACGTAGTGAGACCACATCTCTACCAAAGAAAAAAGTTTTTAAAATTAACTAGGCATGGTTACATGTGCCTATAGTCTCAACTACTTGGGAGGCTGAGGAGGGAGGATTGCTTGAGCCCAGGAGTTCAAGGCTGCAATGAGCCACAACTGCAACACTGCACTCCAGCCTGGACAATTGAGGATGACCCTCTCTCTAAATATATATATATAATATTAAGTTTGATTACTTGATGAAGGTAGTATCCACCAGGTTTCTCTACTATGGACTTAGTATTGTTTCAATTTTTAAGTAATTAACAAGTCATGGGTAGACCATATTTTGAGACCATGCATGTATCCTGTTCATTACCAAACTTTGATTCACTAGATTGATTGATTCATTTTTATTTTTATTTTGAGACAGGATCTTACCCTATCACCTAGGCTGGAGTGGAGTGATGTGATGATGGTTCACTGCAGCCTCAACTTCCTAGGCTCAATCTATCCTTCCCTGTCAGCCTCAAGTAGCTGGGACTACATATGGCATGTGCTACCCTGCCTGGCTAACTAAAAAAAAAATTTTTTTAGAAATGGTGTCTAACTATGTTGCCTGGGCTGATCTCAAACTCCAGGACTCAAGCAATGCTCCTGTCCTGGCCTCTCAAACGCCGTGATTACAGGTGTGAGCCACCACGTCCAACCATATCTCTAGCTTTACCACCTACTGATAATTTTTTAACTCCAGAATTTCTTTTATATTTACTATTTGGCATTTTACTATAAGAAGTTTATTTTCTCTCCTATTTATTTACTTTATTATTTGAATTAGCATATACTCATTAATTCTTTTTTATTCAATGAGTTACAATCCTTTATAATTACTTTTCTTGATGTGCAAATTTTCTCAGAATTGGCCAGTATGAATGCTGTCAAACTGGCTCATGTGCCCTTTTAACATGCCTCTATTCTTGAGTACTTCTTTACTTTATGATGCAACAAGCTGTTCAAAGCTCATTTTATGCTTTCTCTACTCTGAACATGAAATCAGCTGTTTCCTCATGGAACTGTTGTTCATTTCAATAAGGAATAGTTTAGAAACTAGGATCTGGGGACTAGATGTCTTCATTCCAACAAGCTGCATCATGGTGTCTAGGTCTTCTCATTGAACAGGTTGAAATTTATCTGTTGCTGTATTAAAAACCATGAGTTTATACTAATGCCTCCAGTTTCAATCCACCACCACTGAAAACATTCTAGTCTTCCCCCTTTCCATATTTATAACATTTTTTCCTAAAATAGGGAACATGGTTCCCATTATTCTCAATGCATTTACTCATTTGTTCAAGACTAAAATATGCAGAAATAGTTTTAGAATTGCTAATCCATTCCTCCATGATAAGGTAGCCCAATGAGTAGAATTCAATATGTGTTTACAGTTTATTTTATTTTTATGAGTAAAATGTACATGCCTTGAAATTGTTGAATCTTAAGTATACGACTCAATGAATTTTGGCAAATAAATATACCTATGTAACCCACACCCTTGTTAAAATTTAGAACATTCCATCACTCCAGAAAGTTCTCTTGTGTCCTTTCCAAATCAATCCTTCCCTCCTTTCCAGAGGCACACCTTATTCTGAATTTTTCTCCACAGATTATTTTTGCCTATTCTAGAAGTAATAAAATGGAATAATATACTGTGTTTTTGTTTGTGTGTCTGTGAGATCCATTCATGTTATTGCGTGTGTCATTCTCCTTTATTACTAAAGATCCATCGTCCTGTTGATAAACATTTAGATTGTTTCTAATTTTG